>NC_091339.1:8407858-8410358 GCF_038502225.1 Cherax quadricarinatus
AGAATGTAGAATTGCGGATGAGCAAGGAGGCTTCAGAGTGGGTAGGGGATGTGTAGATCAAGTGTTTACATTGAAGCATATATGTGAACAGTATTTAGATAAAGGTAGGGAAGTTTTTATTGCATTTATGGATTTAGAAAAGGCATATGATAGAGTGGATAGAGGAGCAATGTGGCAGATGTTGCAAGTTTATGGAATAGGTGGTAAGTTACTAAATGCTGTAAAGAGCTTTTATGAGGATAGTGAGGCTCAGGTTAGGGTGTGTAGAAGAGAGGGAGAATACTTCCCGGTAAAAGTAGGTCTTAGACAGGGATGTGTAATGTCACCATGGTTGTTTAATATATTTATAGATGGGGTTGTAAAAGAAGTAAATGCTAGGGTGTTCGGGAGAGGGGTGGGATTAAATTATGGGGAATCAAATTCAAAATGGGAATTGACACAGTTACTTTTTGCTGATGATACTGTGCTTATGGGGGATTCTAAAGAAAAATTGCAAAGGTTAGTGGATGAGTTTGAGAATGTGTGTAAAGGTAGAAAGTTGAAAGTGAACATAGAAAAGAGTAAGGTGATGAGGGTATCAAATGATTTAGATAAAGAAAAATTGGATATCAAATTGGGGAGGAGGAGTATGGAAGAAGTGAATGTTTTCAGATACTTGGGAGTTGACGTGTCGGCGGATGGATTTATGAAGGATGAGGTTAATCATAGAATTGATGAGGGAAAAAAGGTGAGTGGTGCGTTGAGGTATATGTGGAGTCAAAAAACGTTATCTATGGAGGCAAAGAAGGGAATGTATGAAAGTATAGTAGTACCAACACTCTTATATGGATGTGAAGCTTGGGTGGTAAATGCAGCAGCGAGGAGACGGTTGGAGGCAGTGGAGATGTCCTGTCTAAGGGCAATGTGTGGTGTAAATATTATGCAGAAAATTCGGAGTGTGGAAATTAGGAGAAGGTGTGGAGTTAATAAAAGCATTAGTCAGAGGGCAGAAGAGGGGTTGTTGAGGTGGTTTGGTCATTTAGAGAGAATGGATCAAAGTAGAATGACATGGAAAGCATATAAATCTATAGGGGAAGGAAAGAGGGGTAGGGGTCGTCCTCGAAAGGGTTGGAAAGAGGGGGTAAAGGAGGTTTTGTGGGCGAGGGGCTTGGACTTCCAGCAAGCGTGCATGAGCGTGTTAGGAGTGAATGGAGACGAATGATACTTGGGACCTGACGATCTGTTGGAGTGTGAGCAGGGTAATATTTAGTGAAGGGATTCAGGGAAACCGGTTATTTTCATATAGTCGGACTTGAGTCCTGGAAATGGGAAGTACAATGCCTGCACTTTAAAGGAGGGGTTTGGGATATTGGCAGTTTGGAGGGATATGTTGTGTATCTTTATACGTATATGCTTCTAAACTGTTGTATTCTGAGCACCTCTGCAAAAGCAGTGATAATGTGTGAGTGTGGTGAAAGTGTTGAATGATGATGAAAGTATTTTCTTTTTGGGGATTTTCTTTATTTTTTGGGTCACCCTGCCTCGGTGGGAGACGACCGACTTGTTGACCACTTGTATTAGTCCCTTAGCTCATTATTTTAAAAAAATCCAGGTGCTATTTTTTAGCTTAAGACTATTTACTTTGTTTTATACTTAATTCAAACAAATCTTATGATTACAAGCATTGATCCTGATACCAACCTCTTATTTAATGACTTAAATGAATCAAACAGTAACTGTAATTACTACACTGCAGAACAATCAAAGGCACTTCTCAGTGCCAACAACAACATAACTATATTTAACTACAATATCAGATCTTTAAGCAAGCATTACGATGACCTCATAGCATTACTAAATTCCTTACATGCCAATATGTCCATCATTACACTAACTGAAACCTGGCTAAAGCCTGATAGTACAGATGTCTATGCCATTCCTGGTTACACAGCCATACACAACTGTAGGCCAGATCAACAAGGGGGTGGCACAGCCATATACTACTCAGACCAACTAGAATGTATCACTAATACTTGCACAAGGGATGAACATGGGGAATATATAATAGCTAAATTCGAATCAAAGTACCTACAAAAACCTCTCACATTGATAAACATCTACAGAGTTCCACAGTCAAACATTAGCCAATTTAGTCAAAATCTAGGAAGTATGATAACTGATGCACGCATGAACAAAGATCACTTACTACTCTCAGGTGACTTCAATATAAATCTCCTGCAAGACCAGGACCCACACGTTACTGAATTCACAAACACAATGAGTAACTGTATGTTACTACCAACAGTAACAAAACCTACAAGAGTTACAGAGACTAGTGTTTCCCTACTTGACCACATCTGGACCAACACCATATCCCCTTTAAAATCAGGCATAATTACAGATAATACCACAGACCACTACCCTACTTTCCTCATAACAACTCTTGGTAAACTACCCCAAGACACTACTAAAGTCACCTTCAGACTTCACAATGAGGCAGCCATTAATAACTTCACAACAG
>NC_091339.1:8417858-8477858 GCF_038502225.1 Cherax quadricarinatus
GTGTGATGTCACCGTGGTTGTTTAATATATTTATAGATGGGGTTGTAAGAGAAGTAAATGCGAGGGTCTTGGCAAGAGGCGTGGAGTTAAAAGATAAAGAATCACACACAAAGTGGGAGTTGTCACAGCTGCTCTTTGCTGATGACACTGTGCTCTTGGGAGATTCTGAAGAGAAGTTGCAGAGATTGGTGGATGAATTTGGTAGGGTGTGCAAAAGAAGAAAATTAAAGGTGAATACAGGAAAGAGTAAGCTTATGAGGATAACAAAAAGATTAGGTGATGAAAGATTGAATATCAGATTGGAGGGAGAGAGTATGGAGGAGGTAAATGTATTCAGATATTTGGGAGTGGACGTGTCAGCGGATGGGTCTATGAAAGATGAGGTGAATCATAGAATTGATGATGGGAAAAGAGTGAGTGGTGCACTTAGGAGTCTGTGGAGACAAAGAACTTTGTCCTTGGAGGCAAAGAGGGGAATGTATGAGAGTATAGTTTTACCAACGCTCTTATATGGGTGTGAAGCATGGGTGATGAATGTTGCAGCGAGGAGAAGGCTGGAGGCAGTGGAGATGTCATGTCTGAGGGCAATGTGTGGTGTGAATATAATGCAGAGAATTCGTAGTTTGGAAGTTAGGAGGAGGTGCGGGATTACCAAAACTGTTGTCCAGAGGGCTGAGGAAGGGTTGTTGAGGTGGTTCAGACATGTAGAGAGAATGGAGCGAAACAGAATGACTTCAAGAGTGTATCAGTCTGTAGTGGAAGGAAGGCGGGGTAAGGGTCGGCCTAGGAAAGGTTGGAGAGAGGGGGTAAAGGAGGTTTTGTGTGCGAGGGGCTTGGACTTCCAGCAGGCATGCGTGAGCGTGTTTGATAGGAGTGAATGGAGACAAATGGTTTTTAATACTTGACGTGCTGTTGGAGTGTGAGAAAAGTAACATTTATGAAGGGGTTCAGGGGAAACCGGCAGGCCGGACTTGAGTCCTGGAGATGGGAAGTACAGTGCCTGCACTCTGAAGGAGGGGTGTTAATGTTGCAGTTTAAAAACTGTAGTGTAAAGCACCCTTCTGGCAAGACAGTGATGGAGTGAATGATGGTGAAAGTTTTTCTTTTTCGGGCCACCCTGCCTTGGTGGGAATCGGCCAGTGTGATAATAAATATATATATATATATATATAATATATATATATATATATATTATATATATATATTATATATATATATTATATATATATATATATATATATATATATATATATATATATTATATTATATATATATATATATATTATATATATAATATATATATATATATATACATATTATATATATATATATATATAAGTTAGCATATGAGAAGTTTTTACAAGGTAGAAGTGATACAAGAAGGGAGTGTATGGACAGAAAAAGAGAGGTTAAGAGAGTGAAGAAATATAAAAAGAGAGAGCGGGTGAGATGTTATCAACAAATTTTGTTGAAAATAGGAAAAAGTTTTGAAGTGAGAGTAATAAGTTGGGAGAGCCTAGGGAACAAGGGGATTTGATAGTTAAAAGTAGGAGAGTTATTAAATAGAGCATTAGAGGTATCAGGAAGATGGAGGGGACCTTTTGAGGAATTGTTAAATGTTAATGAAGATAGGGAAGCTGTGATTTTGTGTATAGGGCAAGGAAAAATAACATCTTGTAGGAGTAAGGAAGATCCAGTTGTGACTGGAGGAGAAGTGCGTGAGGCAGTGGGTAGAATGAAAGGGGGTAAAGCAGCTGGGATTGATGGGATAAAGGTAGAAATGTTAAAAGCAGTTCAGGATATAGTTTTGCAGTGGTTAGCGTTTTTATTTAATAAATGCATGGAAGAGGGTAAGGTACCTAGGGACAGGCAGAAAGCATACATAGTTCCTGTGTATAAAGGCAAATGGGACAAAAGAGCGTAAAAATGGTAGGGGAATAAGTCTGTTGAGTATGCCTGGTAAATGTATGGTAGAGTTATTATTGAAAGAATTAAGAGTAAGACAGATAGCAGGATAGCAGATGAACAAGGAGGCTTTAGGTAGAGTAGGAGGTGTGGAGCCGGTGTTTACAGCGAAACATATAGGTGAACAGTATTTTGATAAGGGTAAAGAGGTTTTTGTTGCATTTATGGATTTGGAAAAGGCATATGATAGGGTGGATTTGGGGAGGGGGAAATGTGGCAGATGTTGCAAATGTATGGAATAGTAGGTAGGTTATTGAAAGCAGTGAAGAGTTTTTACGAGGATAGTGAGATTCAGGTTAGAGTATGTAGGAGACAGATTATTTCCCAGTAAAAGTAGGCAGCAGACCGTAATGTGTGATGTCACCTTGGTTGTTCAATATATTTATAGATGGAGTTGTAAGAGAAGTGAATGCTCGGGTGCTGGCAAGAAGTGTGGGGTTAAAAGATAAAGAATCTAACACAAAGTGGTAGTTGTCACAGTTGCTCTTTGCTGATGACACTGCTTTTGAGAGATCTGAAGTGAAGTTGCAGAGGTTGGTTGATGAGCTTGGTAGGGTATGTATATGAAGGAAATTATAAGTGAATATAGAAAAGAGTAAGACAAGGATAATAAAAAGTTTAGGTAACAAAAGATTGGAGGGAGAGAGTATGGACGAGGTGAATGTATTCAGATATTTGGGAGTGGACGTGTCAGCAAATGGGTCTATGAAAGATGAGGCGAATCATAGAACTGATGAGGGGGAAAAAGTGAATGGTGTACTGAGGAGAATGTGGAGACAAAGAACTTTATCCATGGAAGCAAAGAGGGGAATGTATGAGAATATAGTTATACCAACGCTCTTATATAGGCGTGAAGCATAGGTGGTAAATGTTGCAACACAGAATGCTGGAGGCAGTGGAGATGTCATGTCTGAGGGCAATGCGTGGTGTGAATATAATGCAGAGAATCCGTAGTTTGGAGATTAGGGAGGAGGTGCAGAATTACCAAAACTATTATCCTGAGGGCTGAGGATGGGTTGTTGAGGTGCTTTGGACATGTACCCAGAGTTTACCTAGAGAGGGTTTCGGGGGTCAACGCACCCGCGGCCCGATCTGAAACCAGGCCTCATGGCGGATCAGGGTCTGATCAACCAGGCTGTTACTGCTGGCCACACGCAAGCTGAAGTACGAACCACAGCCAGGTACTGACTTTAGGTGCCAGGGGTCTATTGGTAATCCCCCTTATGTATGCTGGGAGGCAATTGAACAGTCTTGGCCCCCGGACACTTATTGTGTTCTCTCTCAATGTACTCGTGGCACCCCTGCTTTTTATTGGGGAATTGTTGCATCTCCTGCCAAGTCGTTTGCTTTCATATGGAGTGATCTTCGTGTGCAGGTTTGGTGCAGAGAGGATGGAACAAAATAAAATGAATTGGAGAGGACTCGCAGCAATGGTTTCAAGTTGGAAAAATTCAGATTCAGGAAGGATATAAGAAAGCACTGGTTTGGTAATAGAGTTGTGGATGAGTGGAACAAACTCCCGAGTACAGTTATTGAGGCTAAAACGTTGTGTAGTTTAAAAAATAGGTTAGATAAATACATGAGTGGATGTGGGTGGTCCTGACTAGCTTGTACTGGGTGGATGTGGGCTGGACCTGACTAGCTTGCGCTGCTGGGTCTGGTGCCGTGCTCCTTCCTTGAGTGGAGGTGACCAGACTGGGTGGGTCATTGGGCTAATCCGGGGGATGTGGGACATGGACTTGCTCCACATGGGTCAGTAGGCCTATTGCAGTGTTCCTTCTTTCTTATGTTCTTAAGGTGGGGTAGAGGTCGGCCTAGGAAAGGTTGGAGGGAGGGGGTAAAGGAGGTTTTGTGTGTGAGGGGCTTGGACTTCCAGCAAGCAAGCATGAGCATGTTAGATAAGAGTGAATGGAGAAAAATGGTTTTTAGGACATTACGTGTTGTTGGAGTGTGAACAAGGTAAAATCTGTGAAGGGATTCGGGGAAGCCGGCAGGCCGGACTTGAGTCCTGGAAGTACAGTGCCTGCACTCTGAAGGAGGGGTGTTCATATTGCAGTTTTATAATTGAAGTGTAAGTGCGCCTCTGGCAAGACAATGATGGAGCGAATAATAAAAGTATCTTTTTCGGGCCACCTGTCTTGGTGAGGAAACAGCCGATATGTTAATAAAAATAAATTCGCTCTGGGAATATACATATTCTGAGCATGTTGTACATTGTTAAGAAAGAGTCATAATTGCCGATCCCCTTATTATCGTAAGTACGATCATCGTCAATAAATCATTAGCTAGACAACCCCAGTCGAGACTAGACAGGTTTCTCCCCCAAGTCCATTATGACTGGCAGAAAGAAAATAGAGTACCCTTGGCGCAAGTGGTCACTTGCGCCAAGCTCTTCTGTGATCTCTAGATTTACGAGGGTTTCCTTATTTGACAAGAATAGGTTGAGTAGATTATCACTTTTAGGCTTTGTTATAAACTGCTTCAGAAAGCAGCCCTGAACTTCTTCCGGGAAGTCATTGGGCTCCAGATTACCGGTCAAAGAAGTCCAGTCAAACTGACTAAATTTAATATCCCCTATTACTAAGTTACAGTGTCTAGAAGCCCTAACAATTTCATCCCAAAGTCGTCTCCCTCAATCACTTTCTAAGTTAGGAGGTTGGTATATTACACCTAAAATTAGCTTGTCTTGGCTTTCTAGAAACTCGGCCCAAACAGATTCTATGTCTAATCCATCGATTTTGATATCTCCTTTTATGAAACAATTTATATTTTCTCGAACATATACTACTACTCCACCCCACTTCCCATCATGTCTGTCTATACGGAACAACTTAAACCCATGAATATAACACTCAGCAATCATGTTTCGACACTTCAAAATAAACCAAGTCTCAGTTACTACAATAACGTTTATGTTTATAACACATGAAATCAGATGTAATTAGCTCATCTAATTTCTAGCACTTTGACTATTTGTGTAAAATATTTGAAGACTATTTCTCATCTGTAATTTTTCCCTTTTCATCTTTCCTATTCATAATTTATGTTGCAATTATTTTGAATTTTACCTGTTAAATGATAAAGGTTACCCCTAAAATCCACATTATTATGACCCTGATCATTTAAACAGTTCAAATCGCTGCTTCTACCATCTATTTTTTCCCACAATAATCATACATCACAGAGCGCCCTCCCTTCCAAATTACGTCTACTTCAGACCTATACCTGCTAATCATGTATTCATTTCTACATCTGCTAACATCATTGCCTACAGCTTCGAGACAAACAGGACTGCTCCTATTACTTCTCATGATGTCCAGAGAGCTAATAATATCCTACATCCCAGCCCCTGGAAAACACACCCTCTGCCTTTTCTTCCTATTTCTAATACAAAATGCCTTATCCATAAACTTAACCTGTCCCTAACTAAAACGTTCTTACCTTTGCTAGTGTTTACAATGACGTTCTTGACGGTGCTCATAGGGATGGTCTTCACTGGGATGTCCTGAACTGTTGATGCACACTCATCTGTCAACAGAGAGAAGGAATTGCTGATCTCCACAGAAGTCTCTTGGACATTCCTTAGCTTAAGCTTCGTCCCATTCGTTCCAACCATTATCCAGTTGTTGGTCATATCATCACTGCAGATTATCTCGACAACGGTGTTCCAGGGATGATCCTTGCACACCCCTTTCAGTCGTTGAATCCCTCTTCTAGCATCCTCTAACTCTTGTTTTAAGCTGGGGATACAGCTGCTCATAATCGAAGGCAGCCAACATCACATTCTCAGCTAGCTAAGAACGGAGAGCTACTAGAGATGCAGGCTAGCTGCGGGGAGTGGAAGCTGCTGCTGGTGAAAGCTACATGAAAAACAGTTGCAGGCTAAATGCTTACGCTGCAGGCTAACTTCTGAGAGGTGCAGGCTAAATTCTAGGAGCATAGGCTATCTCCTAGG
Source organism: Cherax quadricarinatus (assembly GCF_038502225.1). Taxonomy (NCBI): domain Eukaryota; kingdom Metazoa; phylum Arthropoda; class Malacostraca; order Decapoda; family Parastacidae; genus Cherax; species Cherax quadricarinatus. The sequence continues at coordinate 8,423,779 of NC_091339.1, forward strand.
AGTGCATACTAGCTGCTAAAAGTGCAGGCTCTCAGCTAGAGAATACAGACAACCTGCTATCAGGTGAAAATAAAAATGTTTCTTTCTTACAGGACGATGCGATTACTACTACTGATATTTCTGCCTTTTGTCCTGGCTGGCTGCAGAATGGCGCAGGCCAAGCTGCCACCACCTGAGAAGTCCTACAAGTTCTTGATTCCCATCCCTGCAGTCATGAGGAACCACTGGAATATGTTCAAGCCTTTCCTCTTAGCTCTGGCTGACCGTGGACATAAGGTACAACCTCGGCTCTGTATGTATCTGCGTGTTCCTTAGTTATTATTGTTGTTATTAATTCACTGCAGTCGTTGTAGTAATACAGTAGTGTGCAAATTAATTGTAATCAGAGTAAATTTTGTGATTATCTCGTATGTCAGTCTCCGGCTTAATTAATGTAGTTTGGGTTCTTTTCTTTTCATAAAAGTTTGCTACTACTTCTGGAAACCATTTAGCTGTGGTGTTATCCTGCATTTCTCGTCAGTGCTACAATAGCTGATGTTCTGTAAGTCTATTGCTGTAAGCGTAAATGTTGATTTTTCATATGCTTAACGAAGGCTCCTTGAAGGTGGCAGAACTTTCAGAAAGACGATGAAGAACAACTGTTGCTATGAATAAAAAAACGGCTGCGGTGGAGATGAATGGAGAAAAATTACATTTTCAGATGAGGTGCATTTTGGAGTACATGGGTACAGAGGTAGTGAAACGGAGCAAATGTGAACCTCTTCGGAATGGATACATTCAACAAACGCCAAAACACCCACCCAAGATGTTTTGGGGTAGTTTTACTGCAAAAGTCCTTGGATAACTTGTTATTGTTGAGGGAACGGTGAACAGAAAAAAATACAAGGCAATCTTGCCAACTCATTTGCTTCCTATTGAGGATAGAGACTTTCCTGATTGAGGAGTCATTTTCCAGCAGGATCTTGCTCCATCCTACACTTTCAAAAAATAACATTCTTCAAAGAGAGTGGGCTAAACGCTCTGAATTAGCCAGGAAACTCTCTTGATGTCAACCCAATTGAGAATCTATGGGCAATAACCAAACACAGGATCGCGAAACAGAACTGTTCGACTGTGAAGAACCTAATAGCTGCTGTTATTAGGACCTGATACCACGATGAACTTGCCAAAGTGTGTTCAACATTCGTCGATTCTATTCCGCAGCGTGTAGCAATGTTTATAAAAGCAAAGGGTAGTCATATCTCTAAATAAATCAATTATGTGACTATGATTGCCTTGTATTTCTCAAATAAGCATTAATTTGCCAAATTAACTGTCTTATTTCATCACTGTCCCAACTGATATGCACACTACTGAAGGAGGGTGACGACAGCCATCATTCAACACCATAACATCCAATACCATAACCACCAGAACATCCAATACCATAACCACCAGAACATCCAGTACCATAACCACCTTAACATCCAATACCATAACCACCAGAACATCCAGTACCATAACCACCATAACATCCAATACCATAACCACCAGAACATCCAGTACCATAACCACCATAACATCCAATACCATAACCACCAGAACATCCAATACCATAACCACCAGAACATCCAGTACCATAACCACCAGAACACCCAGTACTATAACCACCTTAACATCCAATACCATAACCACCAGAACATCCAATACCATAACCACCAGAACATCCAGTACCATAACCACCATAACATCCAATACCATAACCACCAGAACATCCAATACCATAACCACCAGAACATCCAGTACCATAACCACCAGAACATCCAGTACCATAACCACCATAACATCCAGTACTATAACCACCAGAACATCCAGTACCATAACCACAATAACATCCAATACCATAACCACCAGAACATCCAATACCATAACCACCAGAACATCCAGTACCATAACCACCATTACATCCAGTACTATAACTACCAGAACATCCAGTACCATAACCACCATAACATCCAGTACTATAACCACCAGAACATCCAGTACCATAACCACCAGAACATCCAGTACCATAACCACCATAACATCCAGTACTATAACCACCATAACATCCAGTACCATAACCAACAGAACATCCAGTACCATAACTACCAGAACATCAAATACCATAACCACCATAACATCAAATACCATAACCACCATAACATCCAATACCATAACCACCATAACATCCAATACCATAACCACCATAACATCCAGTACCATAACCACCATAACATCCAATACCATAACCACCATAACATCCAATACCATAACCACCAGAACATCCAATACCATAACCACAAGAACATCCAATACCATAACCACCATAACATCCAATACCATAACCACCATAACATCCAATACCATAACCATCATAACATCCAATACCATAACCACAAGAACATCCAATACCATAACCACCATAACATCCAATACCATAACCACCATAACATCCAATACCATAACCACCAGAACATCCAATACCATAACCACAAGAACATCCAATACCATAACCACCATAACATCCAATACCATAACCACCATAACATCCAGTACGATAACCATCATAACATCCAGTACCATAACCACCATAACATCCATTACCATAACCACCATAACATCCAGTACCATAACCACCATAACATCCAGTACCATAACCACCATAACATCCAGTGCCATAACCATCATAACATCCAGTACCATAACCACCATAACATCCAATACCATAACCATCATAACATCCAGTGCCATAACCACCATAACATCCAATACCATAACCATCATAACATCCAATACCATAACCACCATAACATCCAGTACCATAACCACCATAACATCCAGTACCATAACCACCATAACATCCAGTACCATAACCACCATAACATCCAGTACCATAACCACCATAACATCCAGTACCATAACCACCATAACATCCAGTACGATAACCATCATAACATCCAATACGATAACCACCATAACATCCAGTACCATAACCACCATAACATCCAGTACCATAACCACCATAACATCCAGTACCATAACCACCATAACATCCAGTACGATAACCATCATAACATCCAGTACGATAACCACCATAACATCCAGTACCATAACCACCATAACATCCAGTACCATAACCATAACATCCAGTACCATAACCACCATAACATCCAGTACCATAACCACCATAACATCCAGTACCATAACCACCATAACATCCAGTACCATAACCACCATAACATCCAGTACCATAACCACCAGAACATCCAGTACCATAACCACCATAACATCCAGTACGATAACCATCATAACATCCAGTACCATAACCACCATAACATCCAGTACCATAACCACCGTAACATCCAGTACGATAACCATCATAACATCCAGTACCATAACCACCATAACATCCAGTACGATAACCATCATAACATCCAGTACCATAACCACCATAACATCCAGTACCATAACCACCATAACATCCAGTACGATAACCATCATAACATCCAGTACAATAACCACCGTAACATCCAGTACGATAACCATCATAACATCCAGTACCATAACCACCATAACATCCGGTACCATAACCATCATAACATCCAGTACCATAACCACCATAACATCCAGTACCATAACATCCAGTACCATAACCATCATAACATCCAGTGCCATAACCACCATAACATCCAGTGCCATAACCACCATAACATCCAGTACCATAACCACTATAACATCCAGTACCATAACCATCACAACATCCAGTACCATAACCACTATAACATCCAGTACCATAACCATCATAACATCCAGTGCCATAACCACCATAACATCCAGTACCATAACCACTATAACATCCAGTACCATAACCACTATAACATCCAGTACCATAACCACCATAACATCCAGTACCATAACCACTATAACATCCAGTACCATAACCACTATAACATCCAGTACCATAACCACTATAACATCCAGTACCATAACCACCATAACATCCAGTGCCATAACCACCATAACATCCAGTACCATAACCACTATAACATCCAGTACCATAACCATCATAACATCCAGTGCCATAACCACCATAACATCCAGTACCATAACCACTATAACATCCAGTACCATAACCATCATAACATCCAGTGCCATAACCACCATAACATCCAGTACCATAACCACTATAACATCCAGTACCATAACCATCACAACATCCAGTACCATAACCACTAACATCCAGTACCATAACCATCACAACATCCAGTATCATAACCGCCATCACAACATCCAGTACCATCTCATTGTCACCATAAATCTACAAACATCGTACCATCGTGATAACAATCTCTAAGAACTACCACCATTTTACAATGACCATAACTACCATTGTCATCTTATTATAACAACCAGAATCATAATATCCCACATAACCACCCATCATATAATCATCAAATACAATACCTAATCATTCATCACCGTAACAACCACTATCAGCCACCATCACATCATCCACCACTATAAACCACTGCCATGAAACCACCATCGAACCATCACCATAACCACCATCGAACCATCACCATAACCACCATCGAACAATCGTCCCATAACCACCATCGAACAATCGTCCCATAACCACCATCGAACAATCGTCCCATAACCACCATCGAACCATCACCACCATCGTATCACCATAAAAATCACAATTATCAGTTAACACTTCGGTAACATATTTACTTTGTCTCTGCATTAAATTAATGAAGACCCTGGTGGGCGAAACGTTTTCAGTATACCGGCCCATGCTAGGTATCACCATCACCATAACACTACAATGATGACAATACTATAACAACAATTAGCACCATCACTTCATTCTTGTAAAATATATAACACCACCACACCCTCACTATAACCACTATTATTGTAACATATCAACCTAATCATCACATTATCACTATAACAATCACTATTGTACCACCATCACAAAAACTACCGTCTGCATGTGTAGTTATGGTAGTATTACTGACAACAATTGGAAGGATAACAGACATATACATCTAAATGAGAGATTTATGAAGACAATGTTTCGCAAACCAGAGGTTTTGTTATACTCGGATGCCCATTACCTGGATACAATTGGAATATTTAGGTTAGGACAACAACAACAACAGCAGCAGCAGCATTAATCATCATCAATCATCATCAGCATCATCAGCATCAGCATCATCAGCATCATTCGTGTTTGAAGTAGGATTTGTTTGAATCTAAGAAATATTAAGGCTGCCTTTATTCTGTGAAACTGTTTTAGAGAAAGATATAAGAGCTGCCTCTCTGCACTTGCACTTCCATGTGTCTGGTTCTGACAGGCATTGTTCCATCTCAAGCTGGTTACTGATGTTCAGATCCTGTACACACCAAGTGATGTTCAGTTTTTTTGCATTTGCTGGCAAATTGTGTTCGTTCAGGAGTATGAGAGTTCAGGGTGTTTCTGAAATGTGTTTTTTTCGTGCCCCCATGAGGGAATGGTATAAACACGTGCATGGACTATTACTGGGTGTGAAATTTTAATTTTAGCGAGGTCCTTGATGGGGACAGTAGTTGGGGGTGACGACTCCAATATTGCGAGTGCTCTAAGAGATGTTTTAAACAACTTCTCACTTAGGGAGGACAATGAATATGTGGAACTGTTGGTTAAAAGCGGAGGTTTGTAAGGCACATTATGTGCAATCTTTACTGAAGGAGGTGTAGAAATGGAGCTGTGAAAACGTTTAGTGAAGGCACAGTCTTCGTCTATGCACCCGGGATTGCAGACATGGAAGGCTCTTGGAACAAAAAACTTAAGATACCTCGTTAGGTTCTGGTGTCCTATGTGGAATATAATTGAATGTGATTGGTTTTCTTAGGTTTTCTATAGACTACAACTGAGTAAATAATTGAGAATTAGAACGAGGATGTCATGGAACAGGAGTTTGACTCGACTCACAAAATCGAATAACACGAATGCAAACAAACCATACCACGGGTGGGGATAAAACCCGCGGTCAGAGAGTCTCAAGCTCCAGACCGACGCGTTAGCCACTGGGCCAATTGGCTACGATAAGATTCATCCAACATAGTTGGATGAGTTTTATTGTAGCCAGCTGGCTCAGTAACTAACGTGCCGGCCTGGAGTTTGACCGCGGGTTCTATTCCCGCCCCTGGTATGGTTTTAACGGAAATTTGTCCTTAATTGCCTCCTCTAAAGTGAAAGAATTGACAGCTCGACTGCCTAGAGCATTCTTTGTAGTTCGTGGACATTGCTGTATTTAGAGAAAACGAAAACTACATCACACCATGTAAAGCACCACGTGACAGTTGAGTAATAATACTGAAACGTTTTCCCATGTAAATAATTCACTAGTATGGTGCTGATGGGAACTCCCATGCTCATCCTGCTTGTTGGTAAAAGCTGTTACTGACACTGAGAAACATTTGAAGTTGTCACAAGGTTCAATGAGAGCGACGACGACATTTGGAGAAAGTAATACATTGAAGCTGTTGTTGACTGTGCAGCCGAGAGAGTTGATACCCTGCATTGACTTTCGTGAACAAAGACATCCAAACTGCTTAGTTTTTTTATTTTTATTCCTGGTAGAAAGGTCTTTAAAGTAACTGATTAATGCACCAGAATGTTTAAGATGTAAATGCCTGATATTATCATTAGAGACCAGAATAGTGTTTGGCTAGGACACCACTGGCAAACTTGTATGGGTCCTGCCTATTACAAAACATGACTGATATCAAAGGTATATTGTGTTGGTAAGCCATTCGAAGATTTGTGTGGCTCTGGTTAAGAAATTCTTGATGAGCGAGTTGCGTTGAGTGTTGCTGTATTGGTGTGCGGCAAGGGTTGTTAAGAGATCCGTCAGCTTTGAGTTACAGTCGCCAAGGTTTAATATGACGACTCCGCCTGCTCTCTCTGCCTTTGTGATGACTATGCTGTGATCTTTAGCGAGATACTGAACGACTTTCTTATACCATTTGGGAATGGTAGGAGAGAATGGCTCACAAGGCGGTAGTGAGAATGCCTAGCATAAATCTTTGGTGGAGAGTCCGTCACTGTATCTGTGGTTGGTCACCGAGTTGAAGTAAATTGGTAGTAAACTCAAGGCCTTGCTGTGCGTCTGAATTTCTAAACATTGTGCGGGAGGACAAATTATTGATCAGGGTGTGGCGTCTCTTATCCTCCCAGTGGCTATTGTAACACAAGGACTGACGTTTGCGGGAAAGCTGAACTACGTCTTGGAGGCTACTTTTGGTAACTTTGCTGATAATAACTTCTGCTGTGGGACAATTTAGGTGCAAGTAGGTTCCTGTGTCTCTAGCAATCTGGAAAATGCCTTTGGCAGTGTTGGAAAAGACCAACTCAACCTGGGAGTTGAGCCTGAATTGCTAGGGAAAAAGGTTATTTGGACAGTAACATGGATTTTAGGTTAGGAAAAACCCTCTAATCGAGAGGCTGTTGGTTGTTAATTATAGTGCTGATTGTGCAGACGAGTAGACTGCAAAATCACCATTTCTGACTCCACCAATGGCCACTCAATAGTCTCTTTATTACGGACAGTTGTTCGTTAATGAAAATATCTAATCAGCCAGTCAGGTGGCAGCACCTCAATGTCTAAAAATATGCAGACATTGTTAAGAAGTTCATCTGTTGTTCAGACTGAACATCGGAATAGAGAAGAAATGCGACCTAAGTTATTTTGGCCGTGGAATAATTGTTGGTGCCAGACGGGTTGGTTTATCTCAAACTGCTGATTGCCTGGTATTTTCACCTGAAGTATATCTGGAGGGGGTTTCGGAGATCAATGCCCCCGCGGCCCGGTCTGTGACCAGGCCTCTTGATCAACCAGGCTGTTACTACTGGCCGCACGCAGACCAACGTACTAACAGCAGTCCGGCTGATCAAGTACTAAGTGCTTGTCCAGCCTCTTCTTGAAAACAGCCAGGGGTCTATGGTAAGCCCCCTTATGCATGCTGGGAAGCAGTTGAACATTATTATTGTTATAATCAAGGGGGAAGCGCTAAACTCGTAGGATTATACAGCGCCCGAGGGGGGGATGTGGAAGGCATTCAGGCTTAATTCGGGGAACTGGAGCACAGATCCAATTCCCTAAATCAAGAGCCCCTCACCATCAAGGAACCTTCCATGAGGGGAGCAGTTGAACAGTCTTGGGTCCCTGACACTTACTGTGTTGTCTCTTCGCGTACTTGTGGCGCCCCTGCTTTTCATTGAGATGTTGCATCTTCTGCCGAGTCTTCAAGGATGGAATATTCGCCTCTACATATAGGCTCTCGACATGTGAGGAGTGAAAAGCACATAGACATAAACGTAATCCTTGATGATGGATGCCATCAAGTTTAGAGTCGCAGGAGAGGCCGCTCAATGTATTTGGGCTGAATGCAGTCGGAGAACTTGATGATCAGCCGCCTATGAAAGATGAGCAAGGGTTTTAAGGAGGTTCAGCCGGCTATGAAAGATGAGCAAGGGTTTTAAGGAGGTTCAGCCGCCTATGAAAGATGAGCAAGGGTTTTAAGGAGGTTCAGCCGCCTATGAAAGATGAGCAAGGGTTTTAAGGAGGTTCAGCCGCCTATGAAAGATGAGCAAGGGTTTTAAGGAGGTTCAGCCGCCTATGAAAGATGAGCAAGGGTTTTAAGAAGGTTCAGCCGCCTATGAAAGATGAGCAAGGGTTTTAAGGAGGTTCAGCCGCCTATGAAAGATGAGCAAGGGTTTTAAGAAGGTTCAGCCGCCTATGACAAGTAGTTTTCAGGGAGGTAATACAATGTTTCCAGGATAACCGACAATCAAACAGAAGGCCGAGAAACCTGACAGTATCACATTCTGGGATACGTGAGCCATACAGGTACAAAGGCGTATCAGGGACGATAGAGCGTCTGGGGAAGGTAATTTGGTATGTTTTAGCGCTAGAAAATTTAAACCCATGAATAGTGGCCCAATGGGAAACACGTCTGACAGCATTCTGGAGAGAGGCTGCTACTAGGCGACACTCAGCGCCTGTACAAGGTATAGCGAAGCAGTCAACAGAGTGATGACCAAATGTTGGATGGGAGAACAGATGCTAGATCATTTATAGCAAGGAGAAAAATAGTAGTGCTGAGAACACATCCCTGAGGGACACCCTCAGCTTGGACAAAGTCCTGGGAAAGCGAATTATTAACACAGACACAGAAATGATTCTCAGATGGCAGAGTGCCTCGGAAGCCTAAGAAAAGAGCTTCGGCCAAGATGTTATATCTCCAAATAGTGTCATATGCCTCAAGATTAAAAAAGGAAATAACCGAGTGGTTACTAGCAAAGACATCGAGAACATACGTATCTAAGCGGAGTAAGTGGTGGACAGTGAAGCAGCCCTTACAAAAGCCATATTGAATAATGGACAGACTATTGTGTGTTAGTAAGACACATAAGCAACAGTTAGGCATCTTTATTCCGATTCGCATACACAGTAGGCTTCTTCAGTCGAGTACAGAAAGTAGGCAGGAGCAGTAGGAAACACAGCTGGGGAAGAATTCCTTGCGACCAAATAACGTTAAAAAGCCGTAAGAGGACTGCAAGGGCTGACGTTTGTAAATGCTGAAGCATACGAATATGAATGCCGTCAGGCCCAGCTTACCTTACGGCGGGTCACACACTGCAGTTGCAAATTCCTGCCCTTCTAGAAAAGACATTCTCTCCTCCCTCAGAGCAAGCCAACCTCCCTCCCTCCCCAACCCCTTCCCTGCACCTCCCCCCCTTCCATACCTCCCTCCCCTACCCCCAATGCCTGGGTTACTCCACGCACTTTGTCTACCTCTCCTACTCTACACACATCAAACACCAACACACAAACTACAAGTACTTCTTCTACACCTACACCCACACTAGACTACAAAACTGACCTGTCAACTTGCCACTGCTGCCCACTCTGCAATGGTAATCTCTCAAGCTTACCAATCAGACTACTCACATGTCCTTAACCTAATCTTGTCTGCAATCTTCCCTCTTTAATTATCCCTCCTTCCTGCTTCTCTTCTAAGCCCCCTACAACCTCTAACTCCTCCCTCTCTCCCACCCCCCACTTCCTACACCCACCAGCTCTCCTCCTCCCCTACCCCTCTTCACTACTTCTACCCCTCCCACCAACACCCCTACTGCTGCTGCTATGGCCACCCCTCCCCCCACCTCCTTACCCACTTCCTCATCCCCAACCAAAGGTTCCATTTCCTCATCCCCTACCATAGCTTCCACTTCCTCATCCCCTACCAGAGCTTTCACTTCCTCTGCATCTACCTTTGCCCACTCCTCCACCACAACCAAAACTTCATCCAGGTCCAACTCCACCTCCTCCAGACAAAATCCACTCAAACCTAAACCTGCCCCAACTTCTGACACACAGACCAAAGAACATAAAAACAAAACCATCTCTTCCTCCCCCTCCAGGAAACGGGTCCGTAACACCTACAAACACACATCCACTGATGGCACCACTATCACGGGTTTTAACCCAAACTCCTCCCCCGACATTAACTTTGCTATGACGAAACCATTAAATCATGTTTAAAGTGATTCAGTTCAATGTACGTTCTTACTTTACAATTAGACACCTACTGGCCGAGCTCCTTGAAGCAGAGAGGCCAGATATTGTTTTGCTAAACAGTACCTTCCTCAAAGCCCCTCAACGTATCTGCCATTATGGTTATACTGCACTACAGTCCCCCTATGATCCCCATGATGGGGTTGCCATCCTTGTCAAATCCAACATAAAAAACGAATTTCTCCCAATCCCTTTCATTCACCAACACTGTCCTGCAGTCAGAATACACACCCACCTTGGCCCCTTTATCTTTTTCACCACCTATGCTCGCCCAAACACTATTCTCAACATACACCATCTTTCCTTAGTCTTCAACTACACTAACACACCAACATACCTGCTAGCTGACATGAATGCCAAACACACCGCCTTTCTTCACACCAGTAACAACCAACTTGGTCACCAATTACTCAACTTCACAAACCATAAACACCTAATTCATCTCGGCCTAGACTTCAACACCTACAACCACACGGACCAAGGCAAACCAGACATCATTCTGGCAAACAGAGCCAGCTCTCTATTTCAACACTACATCTCACCTGGCCCTATTACAGGCTCTAATCACATCCCAGTCATCTTACACATCTCCTCCAACCCTATCCTCATCCCAGCCACACCTTCCTTCTCCTACAAGAATGCTTACTGGGATGCTTTCAAACAACACATAGACAATACTACCCTCACCTATGACTACAACAACAAACCTATCTCTGACATCGATACTCAACTTGATCTCATCCAGGACACCATTACACAAGCAGCGAACACCACAATACCAAAGAAAACTCACACCACTAGTTATTCCTTCAAACCGTCACTCAGAACAAGAAGACTAATTATCTGCTACCACAACCGCTTCCTCTACAACACACAGATTTAATCAAGTCCGATTAGATCTCGCTTACCTTAGAAACAACATTCTACACAGCCAGGACCAAGACCACAACAATCACTGGTCACAACTCATACAAGCGGACAAACAGCGTATTAAAAACACTAAAGCCTTCTTGAACTTTATCAAAATCAATCAGAGGCACAACTCCCACCAACAAATTCAAACACATCACCCACAACAACACACATCTCAGACCCGCAGGCTGCTACTAACATCTTCAAACACATCTGGGAGAACATCTTCCACCCTCACCCACCTCACCCTAACGTTATTCAACACATTCAGAACATAGAACACTGGAACACTGCACACACACAAGAAACAACACCAGATAGCCACATCCATCTGGACTCTCTTACCTCCTCCCAAGAACTCGACACTCCTTTCACCAACACAGACATTAAAACTCTCCTCAGACACCTTCCTCCCAAGGCTCCTGGTGCCTCTGGCCTAAACCATATTATCCTAAAACATCTTCCTGACTCTATCATTACTGCCTACACAAACCTCCTCAATGCCTCCCTTGCCTATGGATACTTCCCTTCCCTCTTCAAAGCTGCTACTGCTATCCTCCTTCCTAAGCCCAAAAAAAGACCACTCTGATCCTAGAAACTATCTCCCTATCAGCCTCCTCGAAACTTTAGAAAAACTCATCAACCACCGCCTTCGCAGATACCTGGAACACAATTCTCTACTTAATGATGGCCAGTTTGGCTTCAGAACTCACAGATCCACACAGGATGCCATTAACATCATTCTCAACTACATCCACATAAACACAAAACAAAGAAACAGGACAGCCCTGGTTGCAAAAGACGTTGAAAAAGCTTTTGACACTGTCTGGCACGAAGGGCTCAAGTACAAACTCTGCACTAACTTCAACCTGCCTCTCAATACTCGTAAACTCCTCTGCAACTTCCTAGACGGCCGTACCATGAGAATCAAATTCCAAGGCTGTTACTCTGACAACTTCACACTAAATGCTGGAGTACCCCAGGGATCTGTCCTTTCCCCTACCCTCTACATTTTATACACTAACGACATTCCAACACCTGTATACCACAACTCCATCACACTAGCCTATGCAGACGACATTACACAACTTATCACTCATGCCAATATAGATACACTCACACACAAAACACAAAATGAGGTTGACAGGATAGCCATCTGGGAACAAAAATGGAGGATCAAAACCAATGCAGCAAAATCCAGCATTACGTATTTTAACTACAGGAAACGTGATCCTCCATTACCTGTCGAACTCAGAACAGCTGACACCCGCACTTACTTCCCTATCACACAATCTGTCACTGTCTTTGGCGTTAATCTTGACTACCTTCTTCGTTTACACGGACACATTCACTCAAGGCATGCAATAGCTAGTAAGGCCCTTGCGGGCCTCTACAAGCTGAAACATGCCTCTCAACGCACCAAACTACACCTCTACAAATCCCTAATACGTCCTCTGATAACTTACTCTCCTCTAGCCCTCTCTCTTGCAGCAAAAACAAACTTACTTAAACTGCAGCGTGTCCAGAACAAGGCACTGCGCTGGGTGCTTGATGTCAGATGGGAGGACTTCGCCACAAGCGAGTCTCTCCATGCCCAATTAGACATCCCTGCGCTGAATCTGTACTGGAAGACGCTCAGTGACAGATAGACAAACGAGACACATGACTACTGGACCTCTCTCCTTGACGAAGACATTCACAGACCCACAAACCAACACAACCTTTTCTACTCCTTGCATGATCCTGCTCCTAACCCTATTTACAAATAACCTTGGATTCTCTGACAGGTACCTTATCTGACCCACGTTCGCCTTAGCTTTAGGGTTAAGACATGGGTCAATTCTACACTCCTCTCTAGCGCTAATCTTCGCCTGTCCCGTCCTCCCCGCTCACCCCACCGGAGTCCCAACAGAAGAGCCTGAATTTCTCTTCTCAATATCTGTCCTACGATCGCCTTCGCTGCTGGGTTAAGCCCTGGCTCTATTTCTACGACTAAGAACACTCCTCTCCAGCACTATTCTCCGTCTGTCCCGTCTTCCCCGCTCATCCCATTTGGGATCTTACCTGAACTTTCATTCGTTCGTTCGTTCCTTCAAACTTCACATTGCTCCAGACTATAGAATAAAACTCTCTAGGCTGAGGGACTGACCACATTAAAACTACATATTTAAGGGTGATGGACTGATTGCATTGTCTTTACATCTCTACTGCTTCTATAAGCTCCTCTGTACTCGATTGAAGAACCCTACTGTGTAGGCGAAACGTTTCGGAATAAAGATATTTAACTGTTGCACGTGTCTCTTATCAAGAGTATTTATGCGGCATCATACTATCCCCTCGCCTCCGTTAGACGGGAGTCCTGCTGTTAATAATAACAATATCTTCATTTACTACAAGTACATGTACAAGGTATACAGGCCTAGCTGACATCAATGACATACAACACTATAGAAAGCCGCTTGTTATGCAGAGCATTTCGGGCAAATTAGGTCAGTTTTGTCCCTGGATGCGATCCACACCAGTCGACTAACACCCAGGTACTCATTTTACTGATGGGTGAACACAGACAACCGGTGTAAGGAAACATGCCCAATGTTTCTACCCTCGCTGGGAATCGAACCCAGGCCCTCGCCGTGTGAAGCGAGAGTTTTAGCCACCAGGCCACGGGACACCGTAATGTTATTTGGTGGAAGTGGTTCAATTTCAACCAGAACAATGGCTTCTATAACATAGAACCCCTTGCCAAGGAACTTCATCGTTATCCTACATAACATACACACCCACCTGTCTCGTGCAGATCTCTGAGGTCTGTCTCAAATTCAACCTACTGAGCATTCTCCACCTGACTTCACCCTATTTATATTCATTGTGTACTTTCATCACACCTCCAGATAATCTCCAGAGTCGTTCTGGCACTCGGGCTGCGTCCCTGAGTGCCAGGAATGGCTAAAATGGAGTTGAAAAACTGACGGCACCATTGTTACAGACCTGCTCCCTCTATAGGGCTATAAGCGGTACTACACGTGACATGAATGCTCACCGTGCCTCCTGCCATGGGGCTGTAAACGGTACATCACTTGTACCAACTCTGACACTCCTTTAGGAGCCACTATGGGGTCACCGCCTGGAGAAGACCGGTGCCAGGACCCGTACTGGCAAACCTACCTCAACATGAATTTTACCCAGGTAGATCTGTTTGTATCACTTATTCAACACATGGGAATCTTTACTGAAGAAACGTTTCGCCACACAGTGGCTTCATCAGCACAATACAAAGTAGAAAGGTGTAAGGAGAGGAGGAGTTTGAGGTATTCAGTCCCTCAGCCTGGAGTCCATCAATCTTTTAGAAAGTACGGAATAGGGTCGCAGAGATGGCTTATATATTGCAGACAGGTGAGGCGAGGCAGCAGGAGGCGGGGTCATAGTGGAACTATCCATTAGTCTAATTAGGTCTTCGTCCAAAGGTTGGACAAGTGTTGAAAAATTCTTTGTATCAAGATCCCATGGTGTTGCAGTGTCTGACAGACACTGTCAGACACTGCAACATTATGGGGTCAGGGTGACCAGGGTGCACTGCTGAGAACCCTGGTCGCAACAGTATGGATGCTGGTGCACTGCTGTGCACCCTGGTCACCACACTACAGTATGGGTGCTGGTGCACTGTTGTGCGCCCTGGTCACCACACAATAATATAAGTGCTGGTGCACTGTTGTGCGCCCTAGTCACCACACAACAGAGCGGGTGCTGGTGCACTGTAGTGCACCCTGGTCACCACACAACAGTATGGGTGCTGGTGCACTGTTGTGCACCCTGGTCACCACACAACAGTGGGTACTAGTGCACTGTTGTGCACCCTGGTCACCACACAACAGTACGGGTGCTGGTGCACTGTTGTGCGCCCTGGTCACCACACAACAGTATGGGTGCTGGTGCACTGTTGTGACCCTGGTCACCACACAACAGTGGGTACTAGTGCACTGTTGTGCACCCTGGTCACCACACAACAGTATGGGTGCTGGTGCACTGTTGTGACCCTGGTCACCACACAACAGTATGGGTGCTGGTGCACTGTTGTGACCCTGGTCACCACACAACAGTGGGTACTAGTGCACTGTAGTGCACCCTGGTCACCACACAACAGTATGGGTGCTGGTGCACTGTTGTGACCCTGGTCACCACACAACAGTGGGTACTAGTGCACTGTTGTGCACCCTGGTCACCACACAACAGTATGGGTGCTGGTGCACTGTTGTGACCCTGGTCACCACACAACAGTGGGTACTAGTGCACTGTTGTGCACTCTGGTCACTACACAACAGTACGGGTGCTGGTGCACTGTTGTGCGCCCTGGTCACCACACAACAGTATGGGTGCTGGTGCACTGTTGTGACCCTGGTCACCACACAACCAGTGCACCCTGGTACTAGTGCACTGTTGTCACCACACAACAGTACAGTATGGGTGCTGGTGCACTGGTGCTCACCACACAACTGTTGTGCACCCTGGTCACCACACAACAGTATGGGTGCTGGTGCACTGTTGTGCACCCTGGTCACCACACAACAGTATGGGTGCTGGTGCACTGTTGTGCACCCTGGTCACCACACAACAGTATGGGTGCTGGTGCACTGTTGTGCACCCTGGTCACCACACAACAGTATGGGTGCTGGTGCACTGTTGTGCACCCTGGTCACCACACAACAGTATGGGTGCTGGTGCACTGTTGTGCACCCTGGTCACCACACAACAGTATGGCTGCTGGTGCACTGTTGTGCACCCTGGTCACCACACAACAGTATGGCTGCTGGTGCACTGTTGTGCACCCTGGTCACCACACAACAGTATGGGTGCTGGTGCACTGTTGTGCACCCTGGTCACCACACAACAGTATGGGTGCTGGTGCACTGTTGTGCGCCCTGGTCACCACACAACAGTATGGGTGCTGGTGCACTGTTGTGCACCCTGGTCACCACACAACAGTATGGCTGCTGGTGCACTGTGACCCTGGTCACCACACAACAGTATGG
The DNA here is from genome assembly GCF_038502225.1 of Cherax quadricarinatus. Classification (NCBI taxonomy): domain Eukaryota; kingdom Metazoa; phylum Arthropoda; class Malacostraca; order Decapoda; family Parastacidae; genus Cherax; species Cherax quadricarinatus. The sequence continues at coordinate 8,440,373 of NC_091339.1, forward strand.
GTGCTGGTGCACTGTTGTGCACCCTGGTCACCACACAACAGTATGGGTGCTGGTGCACTGTTGTGCACCCTGGTCACCACACAACAGTATGGGTGCTGGTGCACTGTTGTGCACCCTGGTCACCACACAACAGTATGGGTGCTGGTGCACTATTGTGCGCCCTGGTCACCACACAACAGTATGGGTGCTGGTGCACTGTTGTGCACGCTGGTCACCACACAACAGTATGGGTGCTGGTGCACTGTTGTGCACCCTGGTCACCACACAACAGTATGGGTGCTGGTGCACTGTGGTGCACCCTGGTCACCACACAACAGTATGGGTGCTGGTGCACTGTTGTGCACCCTGGTCACCACACAACAGTATGGGTGCTGGTGCACTGTTGTGCACCCTGATCACCACACAACAGTATGGGTGCTGGTGCACTGTTGTGCACCCTGGTCACCACACAACAGTATGGCTGCTGGTGCACTGTTGTGCACCCTGGTCACCACACAACAGTATGGGTGCTGGTGCACTGTTGTGCACCCTGGTCACCACACAACAGTATGGGTGCTGGTGCACTGTTGTGCACCCTGGTCACCACACAACAGTATGGGTGCTGGTGCACTGTTGTGCACCCTGGTCACCACACAACAGTATGGCTGCTGGTGCACTGTTGTGCACCCTGGTCACCACACAACAGCATGGGTGCTGGTGCACTGTTGTGCACCCTGGTCACCACACAACAGTATGGGTGCTGGTGCACTGTTGTGCACCCTGGTCACCACACAACAGTATGGGTGCTGGTGCACTGTTGTGCACCCTGGTCACCACACAACAGTATGGGTGCTGGTGCACTGTTGTGCACCCTGGTCCCCACACAACAGTATGGGTGCTGGTGCACTGTTGTGCACCCTGGTCACCACACAACAGTATGGGTGCTGGTGCACTGTTGTGCACCCTGGTCACCACACAACAGTATGGGTGCTGGTGCACTGTTGTGCACCCTGGTCACCACACAACAGTATGGGTGCTGGTGCACTGTTGTGCACCCTGGTCACCACACAACAGTATGGGTGCTGGTGCACTGTTGTGCACCCTGGTCACCACACAACAGTATGGGTGCTGGTGCACTGTTGTGCACCCTGGTCACCACACAGCAGTATGGGTGCTGGTGCACTGTTGTGCACCCTGGTCACCACACAACAGTACGGGTGTTGGTGCACTGTTGTGCACCCTGGTCACCACACAACAGTATGGGTGCTGGTGCACTGTTGTGCACCCTGGTCACCACACAACAGTGGGTACTAGTGCACTGTTGTGCACCCTTGTCACCACACAACAGTACGGGTGCTGGTGCACTGTTGTGCGCCCTGGTCACCACACAACAGTATGGGTGCTGGTGCACTGTTGTGCGCCCTGGTCACCACACAACAGTATGGGTGCTGGTGCACTGTTGTGCACCCTGGTCACCACACAACAGTATGTGTGCTGGTGCACTGTTGTGACCCTGGTCACCACACAACAGTGGGTACTAGTGCACTGTTGTGCACTCTGGTCACTACACAACAGTACGGGTGCTGGTGCACTGTTGTGCGCCCTGCTCACCACACAACAGTATGGGTACTGGTGCACTGTTGTGCGCCCTGGTCACCACACAACAGTATGGGTGCTGGTGCACTGTTGTGCACCCTGGTCACCACACAACAGTATGGGTGCTGGTGCACTGTTGTGCACCCTGGTCACCACACAACAGTATGGGTGCTGGTGCACTGTTGTGCACCCTGGTCACCACACAACAGTATGGCTGCTGGTGCACTGTTGTGCACCCTGGTCACCACACAACAGTATGGGTGCTGGTGCACTGTTGTGCACCCTGGTCACCACACAACAGTATGGGTGCTGGTGTACTGTTGTGCGCCCTGGTCACCACACAACAGTATGGGTGCTGGTGCACTGTTGTGCACCCTGGTCACCACACAACAGTATGGCTGCTGGTGCACTGTGACCCTGGTCACAACACAACAGTATGGGTGCTGGTGCACTGTTGTGCACCCTGGTCACCACACAACAGTATGGGTGCTGGTTCACTGTTGTGCACCCTGGTCACCACACAACAGTATGGGTGCTGGTGCACTGTTGTGCACCCTGGTCACCACACAACAGTATGGGTGCTGGTGCACTATTGTGCGCCCTGGTCACCACACAACAGTATGGGTGCTGGTGCACTGTTGTGCACCCTGGTCACCACACAACAGTATGGGTGCTGGTGCACTGTTGTGCACCCTGGTCACCACACAACAGTATGGGTGCTGGTGCACTGTTGTGCACCCTGGTCACCACACAACAGTATGGCTGCTGGTGCACTGTTGTGCACCCTGGTCACCACACAACAGTATGGGTGCTGGTGCACTGTTGTGCACCCTGGTCACCACACAACAGTATGGGTGCTGGTGCACTGTTGTGCACCCTGGTCACCACACAACAGTATGGGTGCTGGTGCACTGTTGTGCACCCTGGTCACCACAGAACAGTATGGCTGCTGGTGCACTGTTGTGCACCCTGGTCACCACACAACAGCATGGGTGCTGGTGCACTGTTGTGCACCCTGGTCACCACACAACAGTATGGGTGCTGGTGCACTGTTGTGCACCCTTGTCACCACACAACAGTATGGGTGCTGGTGCACTGTTGTGCACCCTGGTCACCACACAACAGTATGGGTGCTGGTGCACTGTTGTGCACCCTGGTCACCACACAACAGTATGGGTGCTGGTGCACTGTTGTGCACCCTGGTCACCACACAACAGTATGGGTGCTGGTGCACTGTTGTGCACCCTGGTCACCACACAACAGTATGGGTGCTGGTGCACTGTTGTGCACCCTGGTCACCACACAGCAGTATGGGTGCTGGTGCACTGTTGTGCACCCTGGTCACCACACAACAGTATGGGTGCTGGTGCACTGTTGTGCACCCTGGTCACCACACAACAGTGGGTACTAGTGCACTGTTGTGCACCCTGGTCACCACACAACAGTACGGGTGCTGGTGCACTGTTGTGCGCCCTGGTCACCACACAACAGTACGGGTGCTGGTGCACTGTTGTGCGCCCTGGTCACCACACAACAGTATGGGTGCTGGTGCACTGTTGTGCACCCTGGTCACCACACAACAGTATGGGTGCTGGTGCACTGTTGTGACCCTGGTCACCACACAACAGTGGGTACTAGTGCACTGTTGTGCACCCTGGTCACTACACAACAGTACGGGTGCTGGTGCACTGTTGTGCGCCCTGCTCACCACACAACAGTACGGGTACTGGTGCACTGTTGTGCGCCCTGGTCACCACACAACAGCATGGGTGCTGGTGCACTGTTGTGCACCCTGGTCACCACACAACAGTATGGGTGCTGGTGCACTGTTGTGCACCCTTGTCACCACACAACAGTATGGGTGCTGGTGCACTGTTGTGCACCCTGGTCACCACACAACAGTATGGGTGCTGGTGCACTGTTGTGCACCCTGGTCACCACACAACAGTATGGGTGCTGGTGCACTGTTGTGCACCCTGGTCACCACACAACAGTATGGGTGCTGGTGCACTGTTGTGCACCCTGGTCACCACACAACAGTATGGGTGCTGGTGCACTGTTGTGCACCCTGGTCACCACACAGCAGTATGGGTGCTGGTGCACTGTTGTGCACCCTGGTCACCACACAACAGTATGGGTGCTGGTGCACTGTTGTGCACCCTGGTCACCACACAACAGTGGGTACTAGTGCACTGTTGTGCACCCTGGTCACCACACAACAGTACGGGTGCTGGTGCACTGTTGTGCGCCCTGGTCACCACACAACAGTACGGGTGCTGGTGCACTGTTGTGCGCCCTGGTCACCACACAACAGTATGGGTGCTGGTGCACTGTTGTGCACCCTGGTCACCACACAACAGTATGGGTGCTGGTGCACTGTTGTGACCCTGGTCACCACACAACAGTGGGTACTAGTGCACTGTTGTGCACCCTGGTCACTACACAACAGTACGGGTGCTGGTGCACTGTTGTGCGCCCTGCTCACCACACAACAGTACGGGTACTGGTGCACTGTTGTGCGCCCTGGTCACCACACAACAGTATGGGTGCTGGTGCACTGTTGTGCACCCTTGTCACCACACAACAGTATGGGTGCTGGTGCACTGTTGTGCACCCTGGTCACCACACAACAGTATGGGTGCTGGTGCACTGTTGTGCACCCTGGTCACCACACAACAGTATGGCTGCTGGTGCACTGTTGTGCACCCTGGTCACCACACAACAGTATGGCTGCTGGTGCACTGTTGTGCACCCTGGTCACCACACAACAGTATGGCTGCTGTTGCACTGTTGTGCACCCTGGTCACCACACAACAGTATGGGTGCTGGTGCACTGTTGTGCACCCTTGTCACCACACAACAGTATGGGTGCTGGTGCACTGTTGTGCGCCCTGGTCACCACACAACAGTATGGGTGCTGGTGCACTGTTGTGCATCCTGGTCACCACACAACAGTATGGGTGCTGGTGCACTGTTGTGCACCCTGGTCACCACACAACAGTATGGGTGCTGGTGCACTGTTGTGCACCCTGGTCACCACACAACAGTATGGGTGCTGGTGCACTGTTGTGCACCCTGGTCACCACACAACAGTATGGCTGCTGGTGCACTGTGACCCTGGTCACCACACAACAGTATGGGTGCTGGTGCACTGTTGTGCACCCTGGTCACCACACAACAGTATGGGTGCTGGTGCACTGTTGTGCACCCTGGTCACCACACAACAGTATGGGTGCTGGTGCACTGTTGTGCACCCTGGTCACCACACAACAGTATGGGTGCTGGTGCACTGTTGTGCACCCTGGTCACCACACAACAGTATGGGTGCTGGTGCACTGTTGTGCACCCTGGTCACCACACAACAGTATGGCTGCTGGTGCACTGTGACCCTGGTCACCACACAACAGTATGGGTGCTGGTGCACTGTTGTGCACCCTGGTCACCACACAACAGTATGGGTGCTGGTGCACTGTTGTGCACCCTGGTCACCACACAACAGTATGGGTGCTGGTGCACTGTTGTGCACCCTGGTCGCCACACAACAGTATGGGTGCTGGTGCACTATTGTGCGCCCTGGTCACCACACAACAGTATGGGTGCTGGTGCACTGTTGTGCACCCTGGTCACCACACAACAGTATGGGTGCTGGTGCACTGTTGTGCACCCTGGTCACTACACAACAGTATGGGTGCTGGTGCACTGTTGTACACCCTGGTCACCACACAACAGTACGGGTGCTGGTGCACTGTTGTGCACCCTGGTCACCACACAACAGTATGGGTGATGGTGCACTGTTGTGCACCCTGGTCACCACACAACAGTACGGGTGCTGGTGCACTGTTGTGCACCCTGGTCACCACACAACAGTATGGGTGATGGTGCACTGTTGTGCACCCTGGTCACCACACAACAGTACGGGTGCTGGTGCACTGTTGTGCACCCTGGTCACCACACAACAGTACGGGTGCTGGTGCACTGTTGTGTACCCTGGTCACCACACAACAGTACGGGTGCTGGTGCACTGTTGTGCACCCTGGTCGCCACACAACAGTATGGGTGCTGGTGCACTATTGTGCGCCCTGGTCACCACACAACAGTATGGGTGCTGGTGCACTGTTGTGCACCCTGGTCACCACACAACAGTATGGGTGCTGGTGCACTGTTGTGCACCCTGGTCACTACACAACAGTATGGGTGCTGGTGCACTGTTGTACACCCTGGTCACCACACAACAGTACGGGTGCTGGTGCACTGTTGTGCACCCTGGTCACCACACAACAGTATGGGTGATGGTGCACTGTTGTGCACCCTGGTCACCACACAACAGTACGGGTGCTGGTGCACTGTTGTGCACCCTGGTCACCACACAACAGTATGGGTGATGGTGCACTGTTGTGCACCCTGGTCACCACACAACAGTACGGGTGCTGGTGCACTGTTGTGCACCCTGGTCACCACACAACAGTACGGGTGCTGGTGCACTGTTGTGTACCCTGGTCACCACACAACAGTACGGGTGCTGGTGCACTGTTGTGCACCCTGGTCACCACACAACAGTACGGGTGCTGGTGCACTGTTGTGCACCCTGGTCACCACACAACAGTACGGGTGCTGGTGCACTGTTGTGTACCCTGGTCACCACACAACAGTACGGGTGCTGGTGCACTGTTGTGTACCCTGGTCACCACAGAACAGTATGGGTGCTGGTGCACTGTTGTGTACCCTGGTCACCACACAACAGTACGGGTGCTGGTGCACTGTTGTGCACCCTGGTCACCACACAACAGTACGGGTGCTGGTGCACTGTTGTGCACCCTGGTCACCACACAACAGTACGGGTGCTGGTGCACTGTTGTGCACCCTGGTCACCACACAAGCAACTGCTACTCTTCCCTTTCTCATTTTTTCATATAATTAAATCATCCATCTCGACATTAAAGATCACTATCAAGACTGGGGAGCGATACGATCATCACAGCTCCTGGGAAAAGGTGGTAATCAGGTGTGAGGCAAGGAAGGAAACAGTACCTCTACTACCTTTGATCAAGAGCGTTTCCCAATCATCACAGTAACGACCTTGGAAACAACATGCGTCACCAGTGTGGCTTGTTGTTCCATACAGGTGGGTGAAAGTCTGCAGCACAGTCTCACCCAAGCAACTACACTCATTATATTCCACGAAGCAATTTACCCAATTTTAAGCGACTCGCCAGATTTTAAAAGCAAGTCGCCCACATGCTGTAGAATAAATCAAAACTTTTTAACGTGGTTCTGAAAGAGATCTATTAATCCCGATACTCCAGGCATCATCCTTGCTTGACACATTCTGTTACTGTTCAGGTAGAATTAACTGAGAAAAACACATGTACTTGGAAAGTTATTTCGGTAACTAGGACAGTATCAGTCACACTGACTTCACAGTTGTACTATAACAAAACTGATACTTTCCCCAGAGCTTAACTTATAGATATTGTTGAAAAATGGTACAAAATACCTACAGGTTGAAGATTAAGACGCATATGCAACAGTTGGGTATCTTTATTGATGAAACGTTAGGCTTCTTCAGTTAAATACAAAAGGAGCTGTAGCAATGAAATAAAGATCATGCAATCAGTCCATAAACCTTGGAGAAAAAGTATTTGAGTTGATCCGTCCCTCAGCCTGGAGAAGAGTTTGGCTCCATGGTCCCTCCAGACTCAGGAGGGACCATGAAGCTGACTCAACCTCAGATATTTTTTTCTTTAAGGTTGATGGATTGACTACATCTTTATTTCATTACTACTGTTCCCTTTGTATATGACTGAAGAAGCCTACCGTGTAGGTGAAACGTTTCATCAATAAAGATACTGAACTGTTGTCACATGTGTCTTAATCATTCAACTTATAGATATTATCAGTATAACAAGTACTAACGTCAGTATAGGTAATTATTATTTATTAGCTACATTTGTATAAGATACCTTTTCTGCATATTTGTTTTTGATTTGCAAATTCATTTATTTTAATGCTGGTAATCACTTTTACTTTCATAATTTTATATCTGGTATTTTCCCGGTACTTACAGCTCTAGTAACGTACATAATACGACTTGGGGGCTAAAATGATAATAGAGGATGTGTAGAATAAACTTCTGAAGAGACAGTTCCATTACAGCTTACTGTGGTAAGAGTTATGAGAGGATGTAAAGAATAAACTCAACGAAAAACCGAGGTGCCTTAATATAGTGAAAGATAGAAGATAAAATGTGAAATAAACTCAGTGAATAACAAAAGTTCCTTAATTTACTGCAGTAAGTGAGGGATAAAGCGTTGAATAGACTCACCTGGGGGGGGGGAGGTGCCATAATAATTCACTGGGATGAATGAAAAAGGCTCCATAACACTTTACTGGAGTGAGAGATGGGAAAATAAACACAAATAGTGTGTATTGCGATCCTTTATTGACGTTTCGCCCACACAGTGGACTTTATCAGGTCACGAATAATTTGTTTATTTTCCCATCGTGGCGGTAGTATTTTATACCTTTTATCTACATAGAGTGAGAGATCTTTGAGGAAGCGTGGAATAAACCCGGTGAAGAGCAAGGCTGCCATAACTTAGCAGAGCGAGAGCTTTCAGAGGAAAAAGAAAAAAAATGAAAACAAGTGAAGAGTACGGGTACCAAAACAACTTATTGCAGTGAGAGCTACGGTACACTCACCACAATACTTGTACCACAGGTGGTGACGGTACAGATCATAGATGCAGCCTTCACTCACCCCAACATCACAGAAGTGGTGGTACCAGTAACACTCGCCTACACATCCAGCAGGTTCGGCATGGCTAAAAACCCGGCAGGTATTTATATATTCCTGTGGGTAGTTATGCATTCTCGCTGGTATTTAAGTATACATGTAGGTAGGCTTCCATACAGATAGTCAGGTATTATTCATCGGCATAGTACACCAAGGCCTTTTGGGAAGAACAGTGACAAATTGCCTGGATTTTATGTTAAAGGGGTCGGTTTTCTATTAATTTTAAAGTTTAGTGGGAAATTTTGCTGTACATAAATTTGTTTTGGGATAATACATAACAAAAAGTTCACCGACCCTTGTAACAGAGTAAGCATTGCCCGAGATCTTACTGACTGTCACAGTTATACTGCCTTCTACGCATCTGCTACTCACATGCTTAGCGTGACCTACTGTGCTCCCACTAACAGGCTCCACTCACCTGCTAGATCTCTTCCGTTTTCAGTATATATGTCTTTGGCCTCGTGTCTCTGTGATCAAGGATCTCTGTCGTTATACGAAAGACTCCTGGCAGAGTGAATAAATTTGTTATCCTTCTCCCTAAGTTCTCCGATACATTTGCATACATTCTAGCAGGAATAGAACTGAGTTGCATAATCTAAGTGAGGCTATTTATTAGTGATGTAATAAACTGTAATATAACCCCAGAACTCCAGCTCCATGAATTCTAAGTGCTTAAGCATGCTTAGGCACTGTCGCCTTGATGAATAAGAAAAGTGCAAAACTTTGACATCATTGCCGAAGCGTTTTCGCCGGTGCAGGTTTTTTTTTTTAGCTGAATACTGTAGACAGTAGGAGCAATTTAAGGCAATCAGTCCCTGAGCCTGAGAAACTGACCACCTTCTATCTTATGTCCATTGCCTCCAATGTTATGCTAAAGGAGGTTAGTAGGTTTGTTAGACATGATAGACTTGTGAATCCTTGTCGAGAGACTATAATTAAATTATGCTTATCAAAGTGGCTTCTAATTATGCCCATCAAAGTGGCTTCTAATTATGCCCATCAAAGTGGTTTCTAATCATTCCTGCTATTACAGATTCTAATAATTTTCCCACTATGATGTCAGGCTCACTGAAGGGTAATTTTAATGAAGGGCGTGTCACTGCTTACAACAGAGGAAAGGGGAGACATCACTCACACGAGTTCTTCTAGGGCGGGGAAGGTGCCAGAGCCAGAGCTTGCTACCACCTGCAGCTCACAAGACTGCTATTCCCACGAGCCCCCCTGGGGCGGGGAAGATGGCAGACCAGAGGCCTAGCCTCTCCCTACGAGCCCCGTGAGGACGGGGAATGGGGCTAGGCCTGGGGACAGTTGGTCCCAGAAGATGAGGTACTTGTACCTCCTCCCATGGGAGACATAGGTCTCAGATACTCCCACGACAGGCAGCCATGGCCGGGTCACCATCTGGAAAAGACCCGGGCCGGGAGAGTACCGGCGAATCAAGAAGAAACAGAGGAATCCCATTACCCTTCTTCCACACACCAGGTGCGACACTCGTCTCCATTAACACACTGAAAACACTTGTTAGTGGGTCATTATGGTCCACCTTGCTTACCTCGGGAACCCTTGAATAAAAGTTAGAGTCCTCGGGACTGATTTTGCTTTAATCGGTCAACTTGTTTAAAGACTCATGAGGATTATTTCTCAGGTAAGCGAGATAATCCCTCAGATTACTGCCCCTTCATTTTTTCCTACAGTCTCCAGTAATCACCATTACGATAATAGCCAGTAGTGTAAATCACCAGCATTCACCAGTAATTGCCAGTAGTGTAATCACCAGTAACCACCAATAGTGTAATCACCAGTGTAATCACCAATACTGTAATCACCAGTAGTGTAGTCACCAGTAATCACCAGTAGTGTAGTCACCAGTAATCACCAGTAGTGTAGTCACCAGTAATCACCAGTAGTGTAATCATCAGTAATCATCAGTAGTGTAATCACCTGGTCAATAAAGATACCTAAGTGTCACACACATTGTATATATTAATCAACTTGAACCGGAAGACCGATTACAGAGTTCCTCATTATTTGCTTAATAGTGGTAATCACACCTAACCATGTTCCTATTTTCTGCCTATATACCGTGCTGCAACCAGGTATAATCTATCAGGCTTACCAAAAAAAAAAAAAAAAAAAGCCCACTATGCAGGTGATACCGTTATCTTTAATAACATTTTCAGTTACTGCATGTGAATCTTTATCAACTTCGATGTCAACTTGTTTAATTAGTTTATGTGCCTTATTACCATAATTACCATTACCTTAATGATATATGTGATCTGGTAAGAACTTACTGATATTCATGTACATATACTATTTACAGAATCTTTATCGTCAATGGAGACGTTTCGGGTGTCGCTGGTGTCCAAGTTCTACTCTTCACCAAGTGTTATGCAAGTCTACAACAGAAGACACGAATTTGATGTGGTTATCACGAGTCATATGTTCAATGAGGTCACTGTTCCTTCATTTTTATTTATATTTTGTAACTCACGTTGTGACTCACCTAACTCAAGCTACAACTTACCCTCACAGTTATGGTTTACCTTCTAACTCATGTTATACCATCTCTAACTCTCAAGAATAAAAGAAAATAGAAAGTATAATGATTATATGGATTAAAGGGCATATGTACATAACCTACGATGATGTATTTGGATCCTGGGACCTTGGTGCGAGTGTCATGGTGCGAGTGTCATGGTGCGAAATGTCATGGTGCGAGAAGACTGGTGGTGACGTACATAGAACATTCACGAATGGTACTTTACCTTTGTTTTTTGGTCCTAAAGAGAATTTAATAGAAAATTTGACGTTGTCAACCTTTAGGTTTTTTTGTAGAGTCATCTGGAATAAATGTCCAGAATATTGCGAAAGTTGCCAGTCTCTAGGTTTTCCATGAAAAATACTGACCAGGGCAAAAGGTTTACGAAATATCATTCTTAATATAGTCATACAGCTCTGAAATATTGATGACATGGCATTTTCGAGATGCATAACATACAAACACCTTCATAGGATCAACGCCGTCGAACTATCAAATTCACTCTTCAGCTAGACAACGTAGGTAAACCACGGTTTTCTGTAGCTGGTTCTATGCAGGTCACCGAACAAAGACATCATTTCTTTCAAAAATATACAAAAAACCCACGACACTCGCACCAGACCTGACCATGGCTGTCTCTTCAGCTCTCCAGACCTGACCATGACTGTCTCCTCAGCTCTCCAGACCTGGCCATGGCTGTCTCCTTACTTGACCTAAACTGATGTGTTTCCTAATCAGACCTGACCACGACCGTCTCCTTACTCCTCACTTACTTCTCTTTTCTATATAAGCTGTGACTCGATAATGGTCAGAGTTCGACTGAAACCTCCTCCAAGGATTGATTTCCAGGTTGTGTATTCCACCCTCTGTATTCCAGATAGCTTACCCTTTTGCTGTGGGAATGCCGTTAATCACCTTGGCTGTTGGGGGCGTGGAGCCTCGTCACAGCGCCATCATGGGCAACGTTCTCAACCCTTCGTACGTCTCCAATGAATACTTCGACTACCCAAGACCCTACTCTCTCTCTGACCGCCTCCACAACCTCTACATTCTTCTGAGTGTAGCGGGTTACTGGCGTGTCTGGGGCATGATGCCCAAGATACAGAAAGAGGTCTGTAACTCATCCATAATAGAATAATACGAATAATAATAAACGTATCTATATGTATGCGCATATGTAGGTGTGTATACCTGGAGTTTACCTGGAGAGAGTTCCGGGGGTCAACGCCCCCGCGCCCCGGTCTGTGACCAGGCCTCATATGTAGGTTTGTATGTACATGTACATATTTATGCATGCATGTAAGTAAGAATGTATATGTATGTGTTTCTGTCTGTATTTATGTATGTATGCCTATACGTATGTATATATGTACGCATGTATGGGTGAATGTTTCTGTATGAATGTATGTGTATTTAAGTATGTTTGTATGTGTATGTACATGTATGCATATATAGATGTGTTTATGAAGGCTTCTCGAGGGTTGTATATATGATAATCTTGGCCGGTACCCACGTACAGTGTAGGCCTTATCATCCACCACCCCCACCGGCCATCTTCCCCACTAACACCACTCACCAACCTTCATACAAACTGCACAACACTTCCACGATTTACGTTGACACGATGTACTAGAATATCTTCTCACTAAACTTGAACCTTCCCAAAGTATTCACACACAGTCCTGTTCAGTCTTGACCTGGTCAGCCTCTTTGATCAGGAGTTATTCTTGAAAATCCCGCAGCTAGCCCACCACACGTCCCTGTGTGTGTATTCACCTAGTTGTAACAGGGGTCGATTCATAGCTCCTGGCCTCGCCTCTTCACTGTGTGTGTGTGTGTGTGTGTGTGTGTGTGTGTGTGTGTGTGTGTGTGTGTGTGTGTGTGTGTGTGTGTGTAAATATGTATTTGTATTCGTGTGTTTATGCATGTGTGTGCATGTATATGCTTCTGCATATTCATTTATGCTTCCTGAGCTTTGTCATACTGTCAGCATAGTTGCTGAATCCCCTTATATGTGTTGTATAGCATATCATAGTACCATCCATGTGTTTATATAGAAGATCCCTTTTAGGCCTGTGACTGTTTGTGTGACGTCACGGGATGCTCATGTGTACGTTCGTACCTCTGCCTCCTTCTCAGTAGGTGCACAGACATCCAGGCTAGAACACGGCAAGGCTGGGCTCCATCTCCCATTACCACAGTCTGACAATATAGCGTTACCATCCAACAAGTGTGTCTATCTTCAACCCTCGATATCTCCTTTTAAGAACCCCTACGAAAATACCTCTTCTTAAAACTATGTATGGTTCCTGCCACCACTACTTCACTTGCTAGGCTATTCCACTTCCTGACGACTATGACTGAAGAAATACTTCCTAACGTCTCTGTGACTCGTCTGAGTCTTCAGCTTCCAGTTGTGACCCCTTGTTTCTGTGTCCCCTCTCTGGAACATCCTATCTCTGTCCACCTTGTCTATTCCCGGCAGTATCTTGTATGTCGTTATCATGTCTCCCCTGACCCTTCTGTCCTCCAGTGTCGTCAGTCCGATTTCCCTCAACCTTGCCTCGTACGACATTCCCCTGAGCTCTGGGACTAGCCTTGTTGCAAACCTTTGTACTTTCTCTAACTTCTTGACGTGCTTGACCAGGTGTGGGTTCCAGACTGGTGCTGCATACACCAGTATGGGCCTAACATACACAGTGTACAGTGTCTTGAACGATTACTTATTAAGGTATCGGAACGCTATTCTCAGGTTTGCCAGGCGCCCGTATGCTGCAGCAGTTATTTGGCTGATGTGTGCCTCCGGTGACGTGCTCGGTGTTATGGTCACCCCAAGGTCTTTCTCCTTGAGTGAGGTCTGTAGTCTTTGTCCACCTAGCCCATACTCTGTCTGCGGTCTTCTTTGCCCCTCCCCAATCTTCATGACTTTGCATTTGGCAGGGTTGAATTCGAGAAGCCAGTTTCTGGACCACATGTCCAGCCTGTCCAGGTCTCTTTGCAGTCCTGCCTCATCCTCATCCGATTTAATTCTTCTCATCAGCTTCACATCATCTGCGAATAGGGACACTTCAGTCTATTCCTTCCATCATGTTTGCATATATCAAAAACAGCACGGGTCCTAGAACTGACCCCTGTGGGACCCCGCTCGTCACAGGCGCCCACTGTGATACCTCTTTATGTACCATGACTCGTTGTTGCCTCCCTGTCAGGTATTCCCTGAACCATTGCAGTGCCCTCCCTGTTATATGCACCTGATCCTCCAGCTTCTGCACTAATCTCTTGTGGGGAACTGTGTCAAAGGCCTTCCTGCAATCTAGGAAAATGCAATCAACCCACCCCTCTCTCTCGTGTCTTACGTTACCTTGTCATAAAACTCCAGAAGGTTTGTGACATAGGATTTGCCTTCCATGAACCCATGCTGGTTTTCATTTATAATCTTGTTCCATTCCAGGTGTTCCACCACTCTCCTCCTGATAATCTTCTCCATGACTTTGCACACAATACATGTCAGAGACACAGGTCTGTAATTTAGTGCCTCATTTCTGTTTCCTTTCTTATATGGGGACTACATTTGCTGTCTTACATTTCTCAGATAGTTGCCCAGTTTCAAGGGATGTGCTGAAGATTGTGGTTAGGGGCACGCACAGCATCTCTGCTCCTTCTCTAAGGACCCATGGGGAGATGTTATCCGGTCCCATTGCCTTTGAGGTATCAAGGTCACTTAGCAGCTTCTGCACCTCCTCCTCGGTTGTTCGTATGTCATCCAACACTTGTTGGTATATTCCCTCTTGATGTTCCCTTCTATGCTGTCTTCCCAGAGCCCTTCCTGTCTCTACTGTAAAAACTTCCTTAAATCTCCTGTTTAGCTCCTCACATACCTCCTGATCATTTCTTGTGAGTTCCCCACCTTCTGTCCTCAGTCTGATCACCTGGTCTTTGACTGTTGTCCTCCTCCTGATGTGGCTATACAACAGTTTCAGGTCAGTCTTGATTCTCGATGCTATGTTATTTTCATACTGTCGCTGGGCCTCCCTCCTTACCTGTGCATACTCGTTCCTGGCTCTGCGACTAATCTCCCTATTTTCATGTGTTCTCTGCCTTCTGTACTTTTTCCATTCTCTATTGCACTTTGTTTTTGCCTCCTTACATCGCCGGGTAAACCAGGGGCTCGTTCTGGTCTTCCCATTGTTTCTGTTACCCTTGGGAATAAACCTTTCCACTGTCTCCTTGCATTTTGTTGTTACATATTCCATCATTTCATTTACGGGCTTTCCTGTCAGTTCTCTGTCCCACAGAACCTCCTGCAGGAAGTTCCTCAACCCTATATAGTCCCCTCTTTTATAGTCTGGCTTTTCCCATTCAACTCCTGTTACTCTCTCCGCTTGCAACTCTACTATGTATTCAAAGCACAGAACCACGTGGTCACTAGCTCCTAGGGGACTCTCATATGTGATGTCCTCAATGTCTGAACTGCCCAGGGTGAACACAAGGTCCAATCTTGTTGGTTCATCCTCCCCTCTCACTCTGATAGTGTCCTGAACATGTTGGTGCATGAGGTTTTCCAGCACCACATCCAACATCTTGGCTCTCCATGTTTTGGGACCCCCATGTGGCTCCAGGTTTTCCCAGTCAATCTCCATGTGGTTGAAATCACCCATAACCAGCAACTTTGCTCTGCTGGAGTGAGCTCTTCTTGCCACCTCAGCAAGTGTGTCCACCATTGCTCTGTTGCTCTCTTCATATTCCTCTCTTGGCCTCCTGCAGTTCTGTGGTGGATTATACATCACTGCAATGACCACCTTGTGCTCCCCAGACTGAAGTGTAACTATGTAGTCCCTTTCTCCTGTCTCGTCTATGTGTGTGTGTGTGTGTGTGTGTGTGTGTGTGTGTGTGTAAATGTGTGTAAATGTGTGTAAATGTGTATTTGTATTCGTGTGTTTATGCATGTGTGTGCATGTATATGCTTCTGCATATTCATTTATGCATGTATGTATGCATGCATGCATGCATGCATGTGCACACGTATATTTATATATACTTGTACTTATTTAGTTGTACTCACCTAATTGTGGCTGAAGGGGTCGATTCACAGTTCCTGGCCCCGCCTCTTCACTTGGCGCTATTAGGTCACTCTTCTTGCTCCATGATCTTTATCATACCTCTTCTTAAAGCTATGTATAGATCCTGCCTCCACTACATCACTTCCCAGACTATTCCACATCCTGACAACTCTGAAGAAATACTTCCTAACATCCCTGTGATTCATTTGAGCCTTCAACTTCCAACTGTGACCCCTTGTTGCTGTGTCCCATCTCCGGAACATCCTGTCTATCCACCTTGTCGATTCCTCTCAGTATTTCACATGTCGTTATCATATCCCCCCTTTCTCTCTCCTGTCATCCAGTGTCGTCAGGTCAATTTCCCTTGTGAATGTGAGTGTGGTTATGCATATATGCAAGTACTGATACGTGTGGCTACAGTAACAATATTAGGTGTGGTCCTCAAGAAATATAGTAACTACATTACTAACAGGTCTTAGGAAATTATCAAGCAAAATTAGCTGCATTAAATCGCCGAAATTTCACACATCTGAAGCCTTATACCATTTTTGTAAATATTTTTGACTCTTGCCTAGCTAAATCCACATAAGATTGTCCAGTTTGACGCCTGTTTAACTTATACTCGCCTCTATATTTAGCTGGTATGCATGGACAGGCATTGGGCACCGTTGCCTGCACAGCTCCATAACTAGTAGACTCATCATCACACAAGCTGGAAGTAATTTCGAGTACCATCCCACATAACACTGTGTGAATAAGTTCTTCCCAATGCTCGAGTGACCAATGCGAAGCTCGAGCCTGATTTTTTGAACAATTCGAAGAATTGCTTAGGTTCCGCTTCAGGAAAACGAGGTACAACGATTCTGATTATTGACCATTAAAATTCTCCTCACAGGTACGATGATATTGTTTCCTCTCCTATCATATTTTTCCTTGGCGAAAGCCCCTTGTCCCCTCGTCTGGCAGTTCCAGTGTCAACGAAGCAAATTGGTCTTGAGCTAAACCTGGTCCCCGGCCAATTGCCTTTACAATTGACAGCCCCTCAAGGGAGGTTCCTTAACGTTGGTGAGGGGCTCTTGATATAGGGAAATGGATCCGTGCTCTGGTTCCCAGAATTGAGCCTGAATATTTTCCATCCCCCCCTCACATGTGCTGTATAATCCTACGAGTTTAGCGCTCCCCCATGATTATAATAATACTGTACAACTGACAGATTTTCACGTACATATTTACAAGACGGGAAATGGATTGGAGAGCGGAGACTATAACAAGCTCCCTGTATAGCAGATACACCAGATGGATAAGCCATTAGTAATGGGTCAGACCTTAGCTTTTTGTGAATTAGTTCATGAAGCTGTGCGGCAATTAAAGTGAGACGATATTCATTGCCAATAGAACTGGTCATAAGCCAGCAGCGCTGCAGAGATAGTTTGGGCAAAATTTGCAAAGTATGTGTCGTAACTAAACTCCTGATATTTACTGGTGGCTTTACCAACACAGATAAAACAGTGTAACCAACGCCTCACAGTAACAATATACACTCGCAACACAAGACAGCAACTTAAGCAAGGCAAGCAGCCATGTAAGATAGCAGCAACTTTTTTTTTTTCATTTAAAAAGACACAGTACAACATTTAAATAAATAACACGATAATTAGCCATTTGCAAATACCATGACCTACCATCAACCCCAGAATGAAAAGAACAAGATAACTCCTGCACAGAAAATACATTAACAAAGTCAAAACCTACAATTCATGCCTGTGCAAAAAAAACAAAACCCCCCAAAACACTGTACAATAAGACCCCCTTGCACCAAGTACACAGAAGATATGATACAGCATACAAAAGATAAAATTATACATTACAATAAATTAAACAAAAGACAACCTAAACCTACAATAAACAGTGCAATGACATACCACAATAAAACTTCCCGCAAAGAGCAAGAAACGCTTAACAGAATAAAAAAAACGAGATAGCTCCAGCACAGAAAATAACATTAGCAAAAACAAAAACTCACAATTCATGCCTGTATACACACAAAACCCCCCACAGCTCTACAATTAGACCCCTTGCACAAAGTACACAGTAAATATCATACAACATACAAGAATTAAAATTATACACTACATTAACTTAAACATTAGGCAAACCAAAGCCTACAATAAACATTACAAT
This sequence comes from Cherax quadricarinatus, assembly GCF_038502225.1. Lineage (NCBI taxonomy): Eukaryota > Metazoa > Arthropoda > Malacostraca > Decapoda > Parastacidae > Cherax > Cherax quadricarinatus. The sequence continues at coordinate 8,458,524 of NC_091339.1, forward strand.
GGCACATATCACAATGAAACCCCCCACATAAACACTGAGCAGGAAACACCCGCAAGTAGAAGACACAACATTATATATACAATAACAGCCCATACAAATAACAAAATCCTAACGTAATGTATCAAAACTGCCAAGTTACAGTGCATAAAATCCTTATCTCCCTATCTGAAACACAATAGTACATCGTTGTAAAAATAAAATTGTACAATGCATTAACATGAGAAAGTATGTAATAAGCATAAATCGGGCATTGAATAAAACAATAACAGAAAGTACCTGCAGCTAAATCTTAGACCGCCTTATATGCAATAAACAGCCCATACTATCGGACTCTTGGCCTACTTAGCGAGCATAACGTCTCCAAACACCTTTTCCAAAGTAATTAAAAAAAACTACCTGTGGACATGCTTGGTAACACAATGGACCAAATTCACATAAAGTATAAAACAGCACAAGGCCCATGACATTATATAAACCACCATAACAGATGCCTAAGCCACCAATCCCTGACAGTGTAATAATTATCCAATTACCAAAAAATATACATGACTGGCCGGAATAAAAGATGAATTAACCCGCAAGGAACACAACCAGGGTCCAAGTTGAAGCCCTCACATACTCCACCCACACATCACATACACCACATAAACTCCACAACCTTACCATACCCACCATTCACGAAAGGAGACCAGCCCCATGCCCGCCCCCATAAGCCCGGAGGAAGTTTCGCCACAGAGAGGTTACGATAACCCTCCGAGAAACTGGACTCCCAACGCCCCCCATAGATTAATCTATTCCTACACATTGTTCTATAGAACCTAGCTGCTAACGCTTTTATCCTCAACTGACCTTTAATCTCCCTCATTCCCCAAGAAACATGCAAATAATCCGCCATAACGTACGTCAAAGCCCTTCCCACTTCCCCTGATACCCCACTGACATCCAACGACAAGGCCCTAAGGAGCGACCCCCCCCCAAACAGCCTGATAACACCCCCCATCCAGACCCTCACCCCCCCAAAGATGAGCAAAAATATACCACGTGAAAGGCGGTTTCCACCTCCCCCCAGAACAAGCATGTTGCATCCCTCACCAACCCCATTTTATGCAACACATGCTTAGATGCTACCACTCCCATGAGGAAACGGTATACCAACTCCCTGACCCTTGTTGGTATCTTAATTAAGCAGCCTGAACTCCCTCCATATCACCTGCCAGTTATACATGGGGTACACGGCAACCCCCTGTAAGACACCCCGTCCCCACACCACACCCACCAACGTTTTAACCTTCAATAAAAACCTCAGCAAATCCTCGCAATCCCTCTAGTCCCTGCCACTTCACCAGTTTCTAGCATCCCTCATTACCCTATCCACCCTAACACCCCTCTTTCCCCCACCCTAATATACCTCTGCTTAATATATACAGCCATTACCCTAGGTCCCAAAGCCAACAATCCTAGACCCCCCCCCCCCTGTTTCACATCTGTCATAACCACTTCCTTATATAACCAGGCCCTCCTAAACCCCCCACATAAACCTCAAAACCCTCCTCTGTATTTCCTGAATGTCCTGCGGCCGCAAAGGGAACACCTCCGCCACACTCCATACCTTACTATACACAAGAGAGTTAATAACCAAAACCGCCACTTCGCTAACCCTCAAACCTCTAAGCTTGCCCAGAACCCTACTCGTGACTAGTTCAGAGTTGATCCTCCTGCAGTCCTGTACCTGCACCATATACCATATCCCACAAACCCTAAGTCTGTCACTAACTGACCATCCCATCTCCTCCCCCAATCTCCCCCAACCCAAGTCCCTACCTCCAATAACCTCGACTTCGCCAGATTAACTCCCATACCCGAAACATCCCCAAAACTCTTAATTACCTCACCCACCCTCCTTAAAGATAACAGCAACTGAAGTACGGCAAGCAGCAACGTAAGACAGCAACTTCAGTAAGACAGCAGACACGTAAGATAGAAGCAAATTAAGGCAAGCACAGCACAAAACAGTTTACCAAATAATGCTTCAGGACGGGCATCCCATATTAGTAAGACTCGTAAATAACAGACCTGTGTTGCCTAAATATGAGAGATGATCACCTGCATGGAACAGTTAAGGAGTATTAAAGGTAAACACAACGTAGTCTTCCGAGTACCCATACGCTTCCAGCACCAGTATCTACAGTGTAACAACACGGTAAAGTAGGCAGATACCATAATTGTAAGTAAATTAATAACAGATAGAGAGCAAAATAGAGTAGGCTCAATGCCGTAGGCTCATACTCATACAAGAGAGACCAGTATGTGTAATCAGCCAGAGCTAGTGAGAGACTGACCCCATGGTATAAAGTCAACTCATCTAGAGTTAAATCAATCAGGGTGAGGAGTGGATGTTTATAAATGGCACTTATTCACGGTAGTCTTGGGGCCTCGACAACTATTGGGCTATGGCTGATTAGTGGGGAAATGCAAAATGTAGGTGTATGATGCACTCTGAATAATGGTGATGTACTCAGTGCACGCCACAGGTCAGTGTACTTCAGTTGCACTACACATCACAGGCGATAGACAGGTATTGTACAGGAAGAAATTCTATTGGAAATTTTAGGTAGAAGTCTTGAGGTTATTGCATCATTGCATGCGTTGCTGAAACCATTAACTTTAGCGTACTTGATGTCTCTAAAGTATTGGGTTGTACTTCAAAGAATTGGTTGGGGAAAACTCAACCCAATCGATCCTAACATATCACGAACCTTTTTAGTTTCGCAGGTCGTCATGTCAAGGCAACTTAACAGAAGCTCTTTCTTGAGGCTGAAGGACTAATCACCTTATATTTACTTTTCCACCTCATCTGCTGTCTACAGAGAAGCCCGCTGAGCAGGCGAAATGTTTTAACAATGAAGATACCTGATGCACATGTATCTTAATTACTAAGAACGTGTATATCATGACAGCTGGTGTTACTGCCAACATTTATGTATTTATAATATGATTTTTGGTGTTCAGGTGTCAGTGTACTTCCCGGAGCTGCCGCCGCTGCTGGAGATAGAGAGAAATATCAGTCTGTCACTAATCAACTCTCACCTGGGCAACAGCATACCAGTACCACTGCTTCCCTCTCAGGTGGAGGTGGGACCCATGCACTGTGTCCCTGGCCAGCCTCTCCCTGAGGTAAGTTGTTTCCATGTTGTGTTTACCAGGAAAAATATAATTTGACTCCAGTCTGTCATAACAAGACCAATTCATGTTAAGATAAGGTATAACGGGAATATCTAACAACACATGAAGGTGGTTTAACCCATGATGGTTCCAGAGCAGCAAGTGATGCCTTTTTTTATTTATTTATTTATTTATTTGAACATGATACAGAGAAGTACAAAGGAATACAGTTATTAAAGTGCAACATGCCAAAGCCCCTTGTATGCAGAGCATTATGGGCAGGCTTAAAATTAAGTTAAGATTAACTAAGCAATGATATATTCAGTAGTAAAAACATTATTGTAAATAGATAACAATTTAGCACAAATGAGCATTACAAAGACAGGTCATATGGTCATTTACTGTGTTGCTGAGCATTCAGTAGAATGAAGTATTCTGTTAGGCAATGTAATTAAAAAATAACAGTTTGATTGGGTCACAGGTTAGACATTTATGAGATACAATAATGAGAAACATTTATGAGATACAATTATTCAGTATTTATTTAGTTGTGGGTGAGTAAGTGATTTTTGAGAAGAGACTTGAATTTATAAACATTGTTTCTTTTATATTCACAGGTAATGAATTCCAGATTTTAGGGCCTTTTATGTGCATTGAGTTTTTGCATAGCGTGAGATGGACACGAGGAACATCAAAGAGTGATCTGTGCCTCGTGGTATGGTCAAGTGTCCTGTTGAGGTTGGTAAGGAGACGTTTGAGGGGAGGGTTTATATCAGAGTTAAGTGTTCTATGTATGTAGTAGGTGCAGTAATAAGTATGGATGTTTTGTATGTTGAGTAGGTTTCGAGTTTTGAATATTGGTGGAATGTGCTGCCTGTAGTTGGAATTTATCATTCTGACTGCAGCCTTTTGTTGGGTAATTAGTGGTCTGAGATGGTTTATTGTTGTTGAGCCCCATGCACAAATTCCATAGGTGAGATAGGGGTAAATAAGTGAGTGATATAGGGCCAGGAGGGCTGACTGTGGAACATAATACCGTATCTTCGATAGTATGCCTACGGGCTTTGAATTTTTTTTGGAAATTTGTTGTATGTTTGAAATTTGAGTCTATTATCAAGGTGGATTCCTAAGAATTTTCCCTCTGTGAGTTTTGCGATAGGTGATCCGTTTATCATTATGTTAAGAGGGACATCTGTAGCTCTGTTACCAATCTGAATGAAGAAGACACGAGCTCGATATTTAACACTTATTTTCTCTCGATCACACACACGAAGACTTAATTTGCCCAAAATGCTCTGTATGACAAGAGGCTTTCTATATAGTAGTATTTCACTGAAATCAGCTAGGACTGTATACCTTGTACATGTACTTGTAGAGATGATTATATTATTATTATCTCAGTAATTATTATAATGGCTCTGAGGTAAACAAATTAAATATCACGTTCATAATGGATACGGTTATGAAACAGGTTAACCTAGTAAGGCAAAACAAATCCCCAGTATCCGACGTACTTTTTAAAGGGCAATATTATTAATATTAAAGGGGTCAAGATGAAACTAAGTGAACCACTAACTAGCTTTTTAAATATATATCTTCAAACAGACAAAGTGTCAGATGTGGAAGTTAGCTAATGTAATTCCTATCTTTAAATCTGAAGATAGTCATTACCACCAAATTACAGTCAAATAAACCTGACCTCAACATAATTAGCGATGTGCCACATTATCGGTATCGAAGAGTATCGTCTATTTTTATGGTATCGGTAAAAAGCTGCAATATTTTGAAAATATAAACAATAAAATATAAAAATCACACTATCTCACGAGTGAGAGTACTCATACATACACACTGTTACAAAGTCTAGGGGGTAAAATACCTAACTAGGGGTAAATATTGAGCTATTTTAAAATAAGCCATCCTAAGGCCTCTCATACTTCATAAACAAGTGATCGTTACTTTAGGTTTGATCATGAGGAAGGACAGATAAACTCACCTTTAGAAGAATATACAAATATTCTACATAATATATACAACAGAAACCCGTCTTCAACACATTTCATATATTAAAAAATATCACACTAGTACGCTGCTATTAGTTAATTAAATTTAAGCCATATGAAAATTACACATATCCACAATAACGAGTCTCCATCCCCCCCCCTCCCCCCTCTGCCGGCTTCTAACCTGCAAGTAAAAACACTATTACTTCTGTACTCTCCACAACTCACATAGGCCCCACATAAATATCAGGGCTACGCCCATGCCTGGACGCACTTTTAGAGTACAAACAAAATCCCAAAAACAACACTACGGCCTAAATATTACAACAAAATGTACCACGCCCGGTGGCCTGGTGGCTAAAGCTCCCGCTTCACACACGGAGGGCCCGGGTTCGATTCCCGGCGGGTGGAAACATTTCGACACGTTTCCTTACATCTGTTGTCCTGTTCACCTAGCAGCAAATAGGTACCTGGGTGTTATTCGACTGGTGTGGGTCGCATCCTGGGGGACAAGATTAAGGACCCCAATGGAAATAAGTTAGAAAGTCCTCGATGACGCACTGACTTTCTTGGGTTATCCTGGGTGGCTAACCCTCCGGGGTTAAAAATCCGAACGAAATCTTATCTTATCTTAATCTGCACCTGCCTCCATGGTGTCTTCCCAGCTACTAACTAGTCACTTACAGTTGATCGTTTAATACCCGTCTAACTGGCCATTTAATACGTGTGCATCTGACCCTCTCTTACGTGTCCACATAAGCTCTGACATTATTTATGGAGCAATTTTTTCCCTTCCAGTAGAAACTCCTTACATTTTATACGAATTATCTTCACATTAATGCAGTAGCCTGCATAACACACACACACACACACACACACACACACACACACACACACACACACACACACACACACACACACACACACACACACACACACACACAGCAAAGAGGTGAGAGAAGAAGCTGTGAATCGACCCATTCCTCCCATTCCTCTACTATTGCTACTGCCTTCACTTTTACCTCCCTTTACCCTTCACTCCCCCCCGCCTTTTTCCTCTCTCTTTTGCCACTAAACTACACTCCCTCCTTTCCACCACCACTATATCTTCTACTACTGCCTACTTAACCACTACTTCCTCTTTTGCCTCTCTTGTTACCGTCCCTCTTTCCTCTCGCCTACATAAACTGGTTTCCTCACTCTTTTCTTATTGTGACTTTGTAAATGGTCCAAGCCAAACCGAAACGTCGTCGTAAGCTTCTCTCTCTCTCTCTCTTATGTGCTTGTTATTTGTGTACAAGTTTTCCTAGTTGCCAGCAAAGCCGTTTCTACGAACTCCTTAGGATACCGTAGTTTCGTAGAAATATCGAAGATTTCCTTAACTTCCTCATCAGGCAACTTTGGATTGCACATTCGGTAGGCACTCAGAAACATTGCATGTGTATGTTTATCAATGAATTATTCATAATTCACATTTACTTTTGTACTCTAGGTATGTAATATTGCAGTGGTAAGGTAGTTCCTCAGTGTGGCTTAACTGCTTCCTTGTGGCCTTGTCTGAGGGTGCGTCACCTCCGGCAGTCAGGTTACCAGTGTTAAGTTGGTGAGCAAGCCACTCTGGCACGATCACAGTACCATGCTGGGTGTGTGTCAAAGCATATGTGTGCGAAACAGCGAGAACTCTGGATATTATGACCATTGAACACAGCCTTGATGACCGTAGAAGCGAGTGTGTTCAACACAGGAACGTTGTTGGACACACATGAAATTCAGCAAGGCTAGATTAGTCACTAATGAAGAAGCTTAAGACGGTGAAAGTGTATAGAAGCTGCCCTAATTGCTGTCAGTAACACTATCCATCAAAAATCTGGGAGTTACGCAATATCCAAATTACTAGTCAAGAAGATATTACCCATTCTGGAGACGGCTTTAACAATGTTGACAGGTCCTTCCCAACCCAACCCATCTCACCACTATTGCTCTACTACTGCTAGTAGTAGTACTACTACTGCCCTCACGTGGCTTACCACCTGACTCCTGCCACTATATATACTCGTTTCTTAGTTATCTCTGTATTAAGACTGAAGAAGACACTCGTGGCGAAACTTTTCCTTTAATGTATGTACTGAACTGTACATAAGCGTCTTTTTCCACATCTTGTCGGTATCACCATACCGTTTTTCAGTAGCGAACTGGTCTCGAGACGGTGGAGGCTAGAGGTCTCTGGCCTCTCTTACATAAACACACTAGCACACGCAACTGTTTCATATTGGTCTTGCCTGAGTTCTTTCTTTGAAACTGTTATTTCTAGCCTTGGTTTATGTGGAGGCTTTGATCTCTCTTTTAACGCCGAGGTGTCTGCGTTAAGAGATCTTTGTGTGGAGATTTATATACTCTGTAAGTCAATGCAAACCTAGGTGTCGTTAGGAGCATCTCTCTTGTCAGACTGAGCGTCGTACTTCACACGGTTTTGTGGGGTGTTGATATACTCGTCGCTCTTTACAACCTGAGGTGTTATCAGTATTAAGTTCTTAGTCAGAATGACCTTCATATTCCACACTGTTATTGTGCACTACGGTCATTATCGTCTTAATCCTTCGAGAATCTATCTGGCTTCTGACTTTGTCAGCTATTAGTGTAATCTAAAATATACCTAGTCTTGTGACTACTTCTCTAGAATTTTTTGTACATTATTTCCTGCAATATTTTATTGAAGTAAAGTTTTATGTTCTTTTTTCATTCCTTTCTTGTTTCAGTTTATTAGTATTATGGAGAACTGACTGTCTTTAATAGTAGACTTTACTTTCTTTATTGTCACAAGTGGCGTTTGACAAGGATCAATTTTAGACCAATTGTTGTCCATGATTTACCTTGACCAGGCAATAACAGGTGACATGAGCAAATTCATTGACTCAAAAACAGACCGAATAATAGATTCAGAGAAAGATGACAATGAACTCCAAAAAAATCTGGATTAGCTTATGTCGTGGTTGAAAAAGTGGCAGATTCAGTTCAGTGTATATGAGAGTAAACACTTAATCCTCAGGAATGTAAATAACCCTAGCACTTATAAACTAAATATAAAACTTGACCAGAGATTGTGAAAAGGATTTGGAATTTATGGTAAGCAGAAATCTGAAGCCAAGACAGCAGTGCCTGAGCGTGCTAACACACTGCTTGGATTTATATCGAGAAGAGCAAAAATCGGAAGCTGAAAGTTTATACTGCAGCTCTACACATCATTAGCAAAACCTTACTTACATTATGCAGTTCAGTTCTGGTCTTTATTGTATAGAATATAAATAAATGCGTCGGAGAACATACAGAGAAAGAGAGATAATCCACTGTATAAGAAATCTTACATACGAAACCAGAATGAGAGCAGCGAACCTTCATTCTCTTGCGAGACGTACAATGAGGAGATTATTATAATCAAGGGGAAGCGCTAAACCCGTAGGAATAGAATGAGGAGAGACTTGACTGAAGTGTACAAGTGGAAGACAGTCATAAATAAAGAAGATATAAATAAGAAACCGAGGATATCCCTCCAAAAAGAATTTGAATGGCGTTTAAGTTTAAAAAAGATGTAGGAAAATACTTGTGTTAAGTAAAGTGATAAGTGGAACAATCTACCTTATAGGGTCAATGAAGCTGTCACCTTGAAGAGCTTCAAAAATAGGATAGACCAACACATGTGTGAGAATGGTTGGATTTAAATCGGACTTCTGCAGCACGGGTTAGTAGGGCAATCACAGCTAAAATAGTTGGTAGCTTTGAAAATAGGGTGGACGGTTATTTTTAATTCGAGAGTTTGAATTTGAGTAGAACCTGCCTGCGAGTAGGTCTTCTACAGTGTTCCTTCATTCTTATTTTCTTACACTAATGACTGATTACCCTGCACGCACGCGCGCGCGCGCGCTTGGACGAGTCACAACTTCAGTGCTCTGTGAATTTAAGTGTTTTGTGTGTTACCTAAGGTTACTGAAGGGATTATTAACTGTGTCAGGGTAGTGAACAATCCTTGAAGTGATTTACAAGTTGCCCTGAGCTACATAAGTGTGGGGAGAGCCACAATTTTATAAGAGAACTTGAAAGTGATATTTGGTGGAGCAAGTCAGAGACGGCAGGCCTAGTCTGGTGCAAGCGACGCTGCCACATGTGTCACCCAAACAAACCATACCACGGGCGGGATTTGAACCCGCGGTCAGAGAGTCTCAAAACTCCAGACCGTCGCATTAGCCATTGGACCAGCTAGCCACAATAAGATTCGTCCAACTAGGTATATTTCTACACCATAGGTAGGTTAGCATAGGCACCACTGTGACCAGTGGCTAACGCGAAGGTCTGGAGTTTTGAGATTCTCTGACCGCGGGTTCAAATCCCGCCCGTGGTATGGTTTGTTTGCAATCGTGTCATTACGATTTCGTGAGTCATGTTGACGGCAGTGAAGGGACTTGAGCTAGAGTTCATCACGGCCATGCTAGCTGGAGATTCGTCTGTAAAAACTTGCATTTGTGGTCACAGCGGTGCCTATGCTAACCTTCATATGGTGTAGAAATATACCTAGTTGGACGAATCTTATTGTGGCTAGCTGGTCCAGTGGCTAACGCGACGGTCTGGAGTTTTGAGACTCTCTGACCGCGGGTTCAAATCCCGCCCGTGGTATGGTTTGTTTGCAATCATGTCATTACGATTTCGTGAGTCACCCAAAAAAGGTAATAAAGTGAAATAAATGTGTGACTAGTGAAAGAAGAACAGTGAATGGGTTATATTATATATAGAGAAGAAACAGAGGTGAATATACCAGGATATCACGAGCTGGACAATCTACAGGCTGCTATAGGCTGAATCGAGAGTATCTCACCTATGCCTGGTTTTCAGGGAGTCAAGTGTGAGTTCCAATTAACCGCCAAGCTACTTGTGAACGGTCCAACTCTCCTAGTACGATAAAGAATAGGCTATCAAGTACTCAATAACGAATAGGAATTGACAATTTAAAGCAGAACAGGGCGAGCAGACAGGTGTCTGTTAGACTAGGAAGAACGATAAGCACAGATGACATAAACTAGTAGGTGGTTATGGGTCAGGTCAGAGGAGCACGGAAGACGTCACATGCAAACCCCACATACACACTCATACACCATAACACACAATCCCACCCACTACTTTTCACACACTTAATAAACCCACACTCATATAGTTCCACACACACATGTTCACACCCACACATTCCCACACCCATACAGACCCATACACACACTCCCACACCTTCCCCCACCTCTCTCCCAATGCCTCCCCTGATCTCTCCCCCCCCTCTCTCTCTCTCTCTCATCTTACCTTCTTTTTCTCCCCCTCCTCTCCCTCTCCCATTATCTCTCCCCCTTTGCTTCTCCCTCCCTCTCTCTCTCTCTCTCTCCATATTCACCCCTCCCCACCTCTCTCCCATTTTGCCATTGTCTCCCAATTCCCCCTCTCCCTCCCTCCCTCTGCTCCCGCACACACACAAACACACACATACATACACTCAGAAACACACACACACCCAGAAAAACACACATCACAAACAATCACACAGAAATACGTAAGTTTTTCATTCTGTGGTAACCAAAAAAAAAAAAAATGGGTTGCCAGAGAGCAGGATGGAAAACCAGGGGACTGGAGGATGAGTCTGGGAAGGAAGATTGGGTAGCAGAACTCATGAAAAGGGAACATGAGTGGGGAAGGAAGCTAGAAGAGCTTAGCATGAAAATAGAGTAGAGGAGAGCTGCAGGAAGTGGGAGATGCAAGTCACAGCAGCAGAGGCTAAGATACAGAAATTAAAAGAGGAACTGAAAAATCTGAAACAGCCTAATGAACTAAAGAGCAATGTGGGCATGACCTCAGAAACTGCTACCTCAGTCACAAACGAGGGGACTGTAAGGAATGAAGGAGTCAAACTGTATGCAGAGGCCCTATCAGACCATCGTGGAACCCAAGAAAAAAAAGAGGATCACATCAGGAACAATCGAGGGGACTGTAGAAATGAAAGAGCTAAACCATACGTAGAGGCCCAGGGAAAGCTGAGAAGGGACACTGGGCCCAGGGACAACAGATAGTGAAGAGATTGAAGTAAGGAAAACTGCAATGGAAGCAACTAAATCGAATCAGAGGATACATAGGGACATGTAGTGGGAGAATGAAAGGAAGAGATCAGTCTTTGTTTACAGGCTCCTGGAAGTTGAAGAGGAAACTTCCAAAGGGAGAAAACAGCAATTGAAAGCATCATGAGAGCAATAGGAGAAGACGACATGACCCAGCTGGCAAATTTTCTGAGAACAGAGGGGTTTGCAAGAGGAAGAAACCAGCCAAAGTGATTTTCAAGGCAAAATCGGCTCGCAACAGAATCCTGCAGGAGAAAGCATCATGCATCAACATGGTAGGGACACTACAATGGAGAGGTGAGGATAAACCAGCAAGACTGGGCCTAGTATTCACCTTGAGTAGTTAGGACATCGAGGATATCACGTACGAAAGGCCGCTCAGAGCTAGTGATCATTTAGTTCTGAGCTTTGAACACATAGTAGAGTTACAAGTGGAGAGGGTAACAGAAGTATGAAGGGAAAAGCCAAACTACAAAAGGGGGGACTACACAGGCATGAGGAACTTCCTGAAAGATGCTCAGTGGGAAAGAGAATTGGCAGGAAAACCAGTAAAAGAAATGAACTATGTGATAAAATGCAAGGAGGCAAAGGAGAGGTTTATTCCCAAGGGCAACAGAAATGGGAAGACCAGAACGAGTCTTTGGTTCACCCAAAAGTGTAGGGAAGCAAAAACTAAGCATCATGAGAGCAATAGGAGAAGATGACATGACCCAGCTGGCAAATATTCTGAGAACAGAGGGGTTTGCAAGAGGAAGAAACCAACCAAAGTGATTTTCAAGGCAAAATCGGCTCGTAACAGAATCCTGCAGGAGAAAGCACGACTAAGGGACATGTTGGCATGCCAGTGGGTGTATCTCGACTGTGAAAAAACAAAAGAAGACAGAAAATGAAAGAGAGGGCACAAAGACAAAACAAGGAATGAGAGGCAAAGATGGAGATGGACAGGAGAACCCAGACTCAGGAGGAAGATCAAATACAACCTCCCTCACAACCACCTAAAAAAGCCCCTTAACCCCAACAACCCCAATGCAACCATTCTAACCCAAAACCGACATGCCATACCCAATGCCCCCACCCACCTCATTACAAACTCCATCTTCACAGCAACCTCCCTAGTTCCTCAACAGGTTTCCTGATTCTCCAAACCCAACGTACCCCCCAGACCACAGTTTTAGAAAAGAAGTTGAAGGTTTGGTATACAAATGCAGATAGAATAACAAATGAAGTAATTTCCAGTAGTTCTTTCATGTGATAGCCAAATCACCAGCCAGATATGTTTTAAATAAGTGACCCACTGATCAGATCCGACTGGGTCCGAACCCTTGACTGGTCCGAACCCTTGACAGGTTTCAAACGGATTCGTTGGACAATAAAGCAGACTGTAAACAGATGGGGTTTTAGGCGCCCTTATCAAACACAAGCAATAAATCTAAAACAGGAAGTACACCAGTAAGCTGTCCTAATATACAGGAACAGTTAGAAATAGAAATACAAATAGCTAGAGCTTCACTTTAAGGAGGTCATTAATAGAGTATTCAAGAGGTTACTAGTAGAATTACAGTAAATCAACCATTCAAATCATTATGAAGCTCTGTGTAGTCAGCAGTCAATCAAACAAACGGGCTTCCGCATGGATAAATTGCCATTTTTGTGGAAATTGGTGTCACGCCTCTTGTGCAGATATCCAAGAACTAGCTACAAGCAGTATTAAATCAGGGAAGTGTTTTTGGGTATGCCCAAATGAGATCAATCTGTGGACTAAAATCACATTGGTATTAAATGAGGATAACATCAAAGCAGCCTTCATAGAAAACCTGGAAGCATTCTATAACAGATGGGAGAATAAAAAGTCTGGGCTGGATGGTATCGCCCTTGGTGCTGGCCATGTAGTTAGAAACTGTAAGGCTGGAGGTGCTGCCCCGGTAGTCAGTAAATGTGGGGCTGATAATGCTGTCCTGGGAGACAGTAATGGTGAAGCTGGAGGTGCTGTCCTGGGAGACAGTAATGGTGAGGATGGAGGTGCTGCTGTCCAGGTAGTCAGTAAATGTACGCAGGAGGGAATGCATATAAATGACCCCGAGGGAGACAGGAGCTGTAGTGAGGAAACAAGTGTAGTCAAAGATAAGATAAAACCAATGTTACAAACTAGTAATACCACAGGAGATAGCAAACATGGGGACTCCACTAGCATTAGTGAGGATACATTACCAAAAACAACTGGTGAGAGCCCGTTGTTAGTGCTAGTGAGGATAGGAAAGACACAGGTAAACATGCACCAACAGGGAATACAGTCACAGAAACCCAAGGCAAACGGAAACCAAGCCTGTGCACATACTATGCACTTGGGAAATCTGGAAAAACAGATGGGACATGCAACTTTGACCACCCTAGAAAATGCCGTGCCCATATGACAACAGGAAAATGCAAACTCCCTTCCTGTAAGCTTTTTCACCCTGAAATGTGTCCCTCTTCAGTACAGGAAAGACTGTGCTATAACTTAAATTGCCAGGCACACCATCTAAAGGGGACAAAAAGATACAAAACATCCAGACCATGGGAAAACCTGGGTAGCCACAGCCACTCAAGAGGGAGAGGTTTTTAAGTGCCAGGAAGAAAAAAAAACTGGCAGGAAATGGCAGAAATCGTACACCAAATCCAGCCATTCCTGGAGTGGAACCACAGTCGATGGCCTCCACTCCAAACCAACAGATACAGATACTAATGCCGGAAAAAAAAGTCCCCCCCTCCAGTACCACCAATACCAACAGTCCGATGACATTCTTTTTTGCAAATATACAGGGTCTAAAGCCAGCAACGAACAACAAAATACCTTTCATCCGTGGACTGCTTGCAGAGGCAAATGCAATGTTCGCGGCTTTCACAGAGACCCACATGAAGGATCACTTGGACAACGAAATATGGATCCCAGGTTACAACCAATACAGATGCGACAGAGTGAACAGGCAGAGTCACTTGTTTGCACAGAACTGCCTAATGCTTCAAATGATGTAGTGCAAGTTTTAGCAGTAAAGATCGAGAAGCAAAACTTAGTCATTGTGGTAGTCTACAAGCCTCCGGATGCAACGTCCCAGCAATTCCAGGAACAGCTGTTAAAAATTGACCACTGTCTGGAAAATCTGCCAGCTCCTGCCTCCAACATCTTACTCCTTGGGGATTTCAACTTAAGGCACCTAAAATGGAGGAATATAACAAATAATGTTGTTGCAGTGATAACTCCAGGAGGCAGCTCTTATGAGAATTCACACACACACGAGCTTTTAAATCTCTGCACAAAATTCAACTTAAACCAACAAATAATAGAGCCTACTAGACTGGAGAATACACTAGACCTCATCTTCACTAACAATGATGATCTGATAAGAAATGTCACCATATCAAAAACAATATACTCAGATCACAACATAATCGAGGTTCAGACATGTATGCGCGAAGCTCCAGACCGACATAATGAGATTAGTCATGAGGGAGCCTTCAGCAAATTCAACTTCAATAATAAGAACACAAAGTGGGACCAAGTAAACCAAGTCCTAACCGATATAAGCTGGGAAGATAGACTAAGCAACACAGACCCCAACTTATGCCTAGAACAGATTAACTCGGTGGCACTCGATGTATGCTCAAGGCTTATTCCTTTTAGAAAAAGGAGGAGTAGATGTAAAATAGAAAGAGACTGGCGCTCTCTTTACAGGCAACGAAAAAGAATAACAGAGCGGCTAAAAGAGGCCAATATATCTGAAATGCATAGGGAGTCACTGGTCAGAGAAATAGCAAACATCGAACTTAAGCTAAAGGAATCTTATAGGAGTCAGGAATCGCGAGAAGAACTAAAAGCCATAAATGAGATCGAAAGAAACCCAAAGTATTTCTTTTCCTATGCCTAATCAAAGTCGAGAACAACGTCCAGTATTGGGCCCCTACTTACACAAGATGGGTCCTACACAGATGACAGCAAGGAAATGAGTGAGCTACTCAAGTCCCAATATGACTGTTTTTAGCAAGCCGCTAACCAGATTGAGAGTCGAAGATCAAAATGAATTTTTTATGAGAGAGCCACAGAATTTGGTTAACACAAGCCAATCTGATGTTATCCTGACGCCAAATGACTTCGAACAGGCGATAAATGACATGCCCATGCACTCTGCCCCAGGGCCAGACTCATGGAACTCCGTGTTCATCAAGAACTGCAAGAAGCCCCTATCACGAGCTTTTACCATCCTATGGAGAGGGAGCATGGACACGGGGGTCGTCCCACAGCTACTAAAAACAACAGACATAGCCCCACTCCACAAAGGGGGCAGTAAAGCAATAGCAAAGAACTACAGACCGATAGCACTAACATCCCATATCATAAAAATCTTTGAAAGGGTCCTAAGAAGCAAGATCGCCACCCATCTAGAAACCCATCAATTACACAACCCAGGGCAACATGGTTTTAGAGCAGGTCGCTCCTGTCTGTCTCAACTATTGGATCACTACGACAAGGTCCTAGATGCAATAGAAAACAAAGAGAATGCAGATGTAATATATACAGACTTTGCAAAAGCCTTCGACAAGTGTGACCATGGCATAATAGCGCACAAAATGCGTGCTAAAGGAATAACAGGAAAAGTTGGTAGATGGGTCTATAATTTCCTCACAAACAGAACACAAATAGTAGTAGTCAACAGAGTAAAGTCTGAGGCGGCTACGGTGAAAAGCTCTGTTCCACAAGGCACAGTACTCGCTCCCATCTTGTTTCTCATCCTCATATCTGATATAGACAAGGATGTCAGCCACAGCACCGTGTCTTCCTTTGCAGATGACACCCGAATCTGCATGACAGTGTCTTCCATTGCAAACACTGCAAGGCTCCAGGCGGACATCAACCAAATCTTTCAATGCGCTGCAGAAAACACTATGAAGTTCAAAGATGAAAAATTTCAGTTACTCCGATATGGTAGACACGAGGAAATCAAAACTTCATCAGAGTACAAAACAAATTCCGGCCACAAAATAGAGTGAAAAACAAACGTCAAAGACCTGGGAGTGATCATGTCGGAGGATCTCACCTTCAAGGACCATAACATTATATAAATTGCAGCTGCTAGAAAAATGACAGGATGGATAATGAGAACCTTCAAAACTAGGGATGCAAAGCCCATGATGACACTCTTCAGGTCGCTTGTTCTATCTAGGTTGAAATATTGCTGCACACTAACAGCACCTTTCATGGCAGGTGAAATTGCTGACCTAGAAAATGTACAGAGAACCTTCACAGCCCGCATAACAGAGATAAAACACCTCAATTACTGGGAGCACTTGAAGTTCCTGAACCTGTACTCCCTGGAATGCAGGCCGGAGAGATACATGATTATATACACCTGGAAAATCCTAGAGGGACTAGTACCGAACTTGCACACGAAAATCACTCACAACGAAAGCAAAAGACTTGGCAGACGATGCAACATCCCCCCAGTGAAAAGCAGGGGTGTCACTAGCACGTTAAGAGACAATACAATAAGTGTCAGGGGCCCGAGACTGTTCAACTGCCTCCCAGCATACATAAGGGGGATTACCAATAGACCCCTGGCAGTCTTCAAGCTGGCATTGGACAAGCGCCTAAAGTCGGTACATGACCAGCCGGGCTGTGGCTCGTACGTTGGATTGCGTGCAGCCAGCAGTAACAGCCTGGTTGATCAGGCTCTGATCCACCAAGAGGCCTGGTCACAGACCGAGCCGCGAGGGCGTTGACCCCCGGAACTCTCTCCAGGTAAACTCCAGGTAGGAACAATCCAGTCTGGGGGCCATAAGTTGGTACTTGCAGTGATGTACAACCCGCCACAGAACTGTAGGAGTCCAAGAGAGAAAAACATGAAGAGAGCAACAGAGCAATGGTAGACATACTAGCCGAGGTGGCCAGAAGAGCTCACGTGGGTAGAGCAAAGTTACTAGTTATGGGTGATTTCAATCACAAGGAGATTGACTGGGAAAATGTGGAGCCCCATGGGGGTCCAAAAACATGGAGAGCCAAGATGATCGATGCGGTACTGGAAAACCTCATGCATCAACATGTTAGGGACACTACAAGAGAGAGGTGACGATAAACCAGCAAGACTGGACCTAGTATTCACCTTGAGTAGTTAGGACATCGAGGATATCACGTACGAAAGGCCGCTCAGAGCTAGTGATCATTTAGTTCTGAGCTTTGAATACATAGTAGAGTTACAAGTGGAGAGGGTAACAAGTATGAAGGGAAAACCCAAACTACAAAAGGGGGGACTACACAGGCATGAGGAACTTCCTGAAAGATGCTCAGTGGGAAAGAGAATTGGCAGGAAAACCAGTAAAAGAAATGAACTATGTGACAAAATGCAAGGAGGCAGAGGAGAGGTTTATTCCCAAGGGCAACAGAAATGGGAAGACCAGAACGAGTCTTTGGTTCACCCAAAAGTGTAGGGAAGCAAAAACTAAGTGCACTAGAGAATGGAAAAACTACAGAAGACAAAGTACCCAGGAAAATAAAGAGACTGAAGAGCCAGAAACAAATATGCACAGATAAGAAGGGAGGCTCAGTGACAATACGAAAATGACATAGCATCAAAAGTCAAGTCTGACCCAAAGCTGTTGTATAGCAACATCAGGAGGAAAACAGCAGTTAAGGACCAGGTAATCAGGCTTAGGAAGGTGGGGAGTTCACAAGAAACGACCAAGAAGTATGTGAGGAGCTTAACATGAGATTTAAAGAAGTATTTACAGTGGAGACAGGAAGGACTCCAGGAATTCAGAATAATGAGGTACATCAACAAGGAAAACACCAACAAGTGCTGGATGAAATACACACAACCGAGGAGGTGAAGAAGCTGCTATGTGAACTTGATACCTCAAAGGATGTGGGACCAGACATCTCTCCATGGGTCCTTAGAGAGGGACCAGAGATGCGTGTGTCACTAACAAAATTCTTCAACACATCCATTGAAAATGGGCAACTACCCGAGGTATGGAAGATGGCAAATGTAGTCCCAATTTTTAACAAAGGAGACAGTGGTATTAAACTATGGACCTGTGTCACTGACATGTATAGTAAGCAAAGTCATAGAGAAGATTATCAGGAGAGTGGTGGAGCACCTAGAATTTTTTTTTTATTATCACACTGGCCGATTCCCACCAAGGCAGGGTGGCCCGAAAAAGAAAAATTTTCACCATCATTCACTCCATCACTGTCTTGCCAGAAGGGTGCTTTACACTACAGTTTTTAAACTGCAACATTAACACCCCTCCTTCAGAGTGCAGGCACTGTACTTCCCATCTCCAGGACTCAAGTCCGGCCTGCCAGTTTCCCTGAATCCCTTCATAAATGTTACTTTGCTCACACTCCAACAGCACGTCAAGTATTAAAAACCATTTGTCTCCATTCACTCCTATCAAACACGCTCACGCATGCCTGATGGAAGTCCAAGCCCCTCGCACACAAAACCTCCTTTACCCCCTCCCTCCAACCTTTCCTAGGCCGACCCCTACCCCGCCTTCCTTCCACTACAGACTGATACACTCTTGAAGTCATTCTGTTTCGCTCCATTCTCTCTACATGTCCGAACCACCTCAACAACCCTTCCTCAGCCCTCTGGACAACAGTTTTGGTAATCCCGCACCTCCTCCTAACTTCCAAACTACGAATTCTCTGCATTATATTCACACCACACATTGCCCTCAGACATGACATCTCCACTGCCTCCAGCCTTCTCCTCGCTGCAACATTCATCACCCACGCTTCACACCCATATAAGAGCGTTGGTAAAACTATACTCTCATACATTCCCCTCTTTGCCTCCAAGGACAAAGTTCTTTGTCTCCACAGACTCCTAAGTGCACCACTCACTCTTTTTCCCTCATCAATTCTATGATTCACCTCATCTTTCATAGACCCATCCGCTGACACGTCCACTCCCAAATATCTGAATACGTTCACCTCCTCCATACTCTCTCCCTCCAATCTGATATTCAATCTTTCATCACCTAATCTTTTTGTTATC